>NC_142115.1:860000-1115000 GCF_056152115.1 Neolamprologus brichardi | reverse complement strand
GTGGTCAATGACACTGGTAAACTTTTTTTGATAGGTGAATGCTACTGAAAACCTTGACTTGTGCAAGAGTGAACTGAGTGCATATGAAGGCATTGAAAGACAAGAGCTGCCTTGTACCAGTCATGGCTGAGTCTAGCGCCCCCCATGCAGATTTAACCTTAGATGTTGAGGAATAAATAACAGGAAGGAGTCTGCCGTGCACATTAGAAGCAGATGACTTTTGATGCACATCAGAGCAAAGGAGTTTTCTCCACATCTGCTTAGGGGCTATAGCAGGGAACATGTGAAACAGGGATCTTGCACAGTCTGTAATCTGAAAGTAACAAAAGAGGTAGGTGGGCAGTGGGGAGAACTTGAAGGATAAAACAGTGAAGTTGCAAAACACACCATCTTTATAAAGATCCTTAAAAGATTTCACACCAAACAGTAAAGGATGAGCCTAATTCCTAATGTTCATGTAGCACTTACGTGGAGTTATATAAAGTACCAATGGATAATTACCAAGGTGATAAGTAATTTGGGCTAGTATCAGAAGACTGAGAACGACTCTTAGAGCTCTGGTACACGAATGGCAGAGAAACCAGACAAACACAGTTGTGTGGCTTTAAAAGTACTTTACTGACGTTAAGCCTTGTAAAATAAATTTGTAAACAACACAGTATTTCAATAGGTTTTAACAGAATGTCAAGTATAAAAAAAAATTCCCCCAAAGTAGCAAAAAAATAGAATAAAATAAAATTGTGCACAAATAAAAGAATTAGTCTTTTTTTTTTTTTTAAGTCCAAATGATACCGGTGGGGCCCATGACAAACGGGTGTATGGCAATAGAATTTGTCCGACAAGGAGTGTGTGTGATTGTCTGTCCTACCGTACTACTTGTACAGTAGAGGATTGTAGTCCATGTGCGTGTGAGTGTGCGTGTATATGTATATCGTCTCCTAGGATCTTGGGTTGGCTCGCCATCCAATGAACACTGGAACACTCTGGGTTCTGGAATCGCTGACCTGGTCTTTGGATTCGTCCCATATAAAAACCTGACCTATAAACAATGGCCAAATATATGTCACGTCCCCTTTAAGGATAACTCTCACAAATTAAACTACAGTAGTGTCACAGTGCAGTAACAACTATTCAGATCAGCTATCATCAATTCAATCATCAATCAATTCAATTCAGTCATGTTGTACAACATTAAAATATCAAGTTTCAAAGTTCAAAGTATCAATATCCAAAATTTCACAGTATCAAGGTTCAATTATTTGTAACCTGCAGTAACATTAAAGATTATCTACAAGGTTTTAAACATTCAGGAATTATAGTCACCATATAATTCATTTTCATTGTAAACATTAATTACATCCATCAAAATACTCACTGTACATATATATAAAATCACAAATAAATAAGTATATTACCCCTTTTAAGAAATGGAATAATATGCAAATGCTTATCAGAAATTGAACAAAGTGCAAATAATCAATCTCAATAACATGTAAACACAAGGACTCAAATAGGAGTATTAAATAGACGTGCTTAATCCTACTTGTACCATAGGCCTACTAGTACAAGCGGAAATACACTAAAAATTACCTCCAAGTATTCAATACTGAGTATAGTAAAACAACTGATTGACATCAAAAATTAAACAGGAAGCAGGATAAGGTCTGCTTACAATTATCTCTCATAAAGTTATTTTTAGCTGCTTTAACCATTTACAGCTTTTCACATGTTAATAACTTAGATTATTAACTAACTAGCATAACAACAGTGCGTTTCAGAGACATCCAACAACTGTACCCACACTCCGCACATCACGTGTCTGATTATCTGATTAGCCACATTTAGCTTACCGCCGTCGAGTGGATGCTCAGCGTTACGTGAAGCCACAGCTCAGTAAACCTTCCGGTTTCGCTCTGCCCTTGACGACAACAAGTGCAAAACCATAATTTGTGAAAAAATGGTAAAAAGATGGTATTTTTTTTAACTCGTTAGATGTTAATTTCTCCAGCTTACCGATAACAAAGTTTTAGTTCGTCTGCTCTGTTTGGCTGTAGAAGCAAGAGACTGAAAACTTGGGAGCTGGTACTAAGGAGGGACAAGAGCTGCCCAGAGCTTCACCGATTGGCTGACATGCGAGGAGTGGAGTAAAACAATAGGCTCTCATCAGAGCTCATCAACCCTCTGAAAAAACTTAACCCTTGTTTGACCAGAGCAAATCATATATAATCTGCGTCCTTTCTATGTTTAAATAAATATTGTGATCTTGTTTCTCTTTCATTAACAGGGACAGTAAGAACAGAACAATGAACATTAAATGTTTTAATTTTTCTTCTCTTTTGTTTGAGATAATTTTAGGAACTGGGTTACACCCATCTTCACAACATTGATTCTGCTTATTAGTGAGAGCGGGAGACTTGCCCATCTTTGGAAGTCCTGCTTCATTTTGGAAATAGCAGCCAAATAATTTGGAGAAAAGTGAGGGTAGCGTCATGGTAACGAATGCCCTAAGATCTGACTGTTGTAACCTCAAGGCCTTTAACTGAATTTTTGGAGAGTTGATAGGATTGCTGGGGTTTAGTTGTTTGGATCAGGGACATATAGGAGTAGATCATCTGCATAAAGAGATTTAAATTTGGTGCCAGAAGGGAAATCCCAGCAAAAGAGAGGGATTTTTGCCAGTGGTACCACAGCAAAGCAAAAACTAATGGGGATAACCTTGTTTAGTGCCCCAGGAGTTTAAAAGATTAGTGTGTAGTTTGTAGACATGCAGGCCAGTGGGGATGTGTATAGAAGACCTGCTTGCTATGTGGGAGTTGTGCATTGGTCGAGTAAATTAGATGAAGGACAGCTAACAATCCGCTGATCTAATGTGGCAATGTGAGTAAATACTCTTTTAAATGAAGCTTTTAGTCAGATGGGCAAAGAAGGAAATGATCACCCCACAGAGATGGGCCTTTAATCATTCCCAGCATGGAGTATGAAAATGGCTGTTTCTCTGTTTGATTCATGAGACAAAGGCATTTTGAAAATACAAGTTTGGTGAAGTTGTCATTGAGCAACAGCAGTGGATTGCAGCTCCATGGGGAGGGAACGAGGTTGTGGATGAGACTTGTGTGATATTCAGGAGGGAGGTTCTATTGAGACCCCAGACCCCAGTCGGACGGCCAACTCCTCCTCCTTGCCCCCCCCTCCAGCAGGTCGCAGAGAACGGGGGTGTGAGAAGACTCCAAACCTCCCTCCGCCCGCTAATGTAGTGTTGATGCATGTGTGTTCTAAGGTGCATTTAAAACCCAGGAGGGCGTGGAGCTACCTGCCAGAGAGCAGCAGGTAAGCGCATAGCCCCTCCTGATGGCCCTCAATGTCTACGTGTATTTAAAATTGAGAGGTGGGCAACAACGCCAGGGGTGAGGTGTACACCCTGATAGTCTTTTGGAGTCCGTGTAGCGTGCCCACCCCCAAGATCCTATATGTATGTGTTATGAGAGTGTGAGTAATGTGAATGTCTAAGTTGTGAGATAAAATTGAGGCAGAGGCAGCCATATTTTGTATTTTAAACATGTGATGTCGGTACATGTATTCTGTTACTCCCCAACACTGCTCTTACCAAGGGCAGCTCCAGACTTAGACAGAGTCCAGCCCCTTTCCAGGAGACTGGTTCCAGAGTCCAAGCCATGCGTTGAGGCAAGCCCGAGTATACCCAGCTGATACCTGTCGACCTCATGCACAAGCTCAGGCTCCTTCCCCATGTGAGATTATTATACTATCCTATCCTTATACTCAAGCACGTGCAGAGGGGGGAGCTAGAGGGGCTTGAGCACCCGCCCCTTTCCTGATGGGTGCCCAAAGTGCCCTTTTGTTGAGGCAACTTTTTAAAAAATATATATTATTTTTTTTAATGTGTGTGTGCGTGCGGAATCCTGTCTGTGCCCCTCAACAATAATATTTAACTATTAATCACAGTTTTGCTAAATAAAAGGCTCTGGCTTGCATCAGTCACATGATCACATTTAACCAATGATCGCCCTTGACGGCAGAACGCGCTGGTTACGAGCCGGGAACGAGCTCACAAAGAGCACGCGCATTTTTTTGCGGTCCGGAGCTGAGAAACACAAGTTAACTCAGAGACACAGACTGATGCGACAAAACCAGTAAGTAGGTGTACAGCGTACACTGTAGTGTATAGCACACAGTATTAGCTTATTACGGACACGTTGGTCAGCTGTCTTGTTGCAACTGACGAACTGAAACAAACGAGCGTGCTGTGTGTGCAACAGCGTGACAAACATTACCTGTCCTTTTATTAACTGCACAAGTAGTGCTGGTCATAGCTGCTGGCTACCTGTGTAAGGCTGTCATGGGTCTGTAGCTCTGTCACCGTTTTAGTGAACATATTTAGTTTTAAAGTAAGTTTCCGGGCTTTTCCTGCCTTTCTGGAGGGATTATATTTCACTAAAAACGATCTAATATGCATGTCCACATAATTATGCATTATTATAAATATAATATATTAAAAAACACACGCTGTATTTTAAAGAACATACATTAAGAAGCAGATTATATTAGATTTCTATTTTAAATAAGACAACATTTGGATTTTACAGCAGTAAAATGATTGTATCTCTACAGTTTAAAAATGTAATAACCCAGATAGCAAGGAAACATTGAAACAACGTTGAGTCAATATCAGGCGACATCATTGAATCAACGTTGAAGTGTGACGTTGACCTAACGTCACTCTTGCACCCTTTTTTAATGTTGAAACAACGTCAGGTTTTGATGTTGAATCAATGTTGAAAGCTGACATTGAATCTGACATTGAAACAATGTCAGATTCTGATATTGAAACACTGTTGAGCTATGGTGTTGATTTTCCACCTCTTTCGCACAGTTGCTTTTTATTAAAACAACAGTTAAATCATGACTGGAAATCTACCTTTCTTTATAGGTATTTTAACCAATACTAAACTACTGCATGTTTCCATCAATACTTAAACCACCTAAACACATAATTGTACTTATTCCTCAAATTGGACACCCTTTATAAAAAAACAACAAATGTCTCACAATGTATCATGTCAATATTAATATCCTAAAATAAGAAAGCATTGCATGTGATGTAACGGAGAAAAAAAATAAACAAAAAAAGGTCAATAGGCATGTTTCATTTGCTAAATACTTTATTAAAAGACAGTTTCCTATTTACATTTATATGTTTCACAGAAGTTTGTAATTTTTTACTCTGGGATGGGGATGCATGATGTGCGTCCTGCACCACCCATACCCATACGATCTGGGGCGTATCGGAGCCATTTCTGCACTGCTTGTGCAAAGACAAACTCGGACATAGAGTTTGCCCCTAACTGCTGCGTCTGGCCATCTAGGAAAAAAATACACACACACACAAACAAACAAAAAAAGTGAATTAGAGCACATGAATAAGCTCTTGTTAACTGTCTTCAGCGGGGAGAAAGTATGTAAACTCCTAGGCTGATAAACATGAAAGTCACCAGGCGTAAATCTGCAAACTGCCGCATTTGATTCCCAAAGAGCTATGAGCTGTGATAAGTGATAAGTCTTAGCATGGTGTGCCGTGTATCCTTTAAAACAAAATAAACATGGGGTCCTCGGGCTGTACAACTACAACCCGAGGACTAAACAAGCCAAAGACCAAAGACTCCATCTCCAGATTAACCGGACATGAAAGTCTTGTTATTAAGAAAGACAAAGTAATATAGCAAAAAAACTGTAAAACTTACCACCATATATGCATTTGCAGAGCGCTGTATCTTTAAATGCCATTTTTTGCTTTGTCTGGTCCTTGGTTTTTTTCCCTGCCCAGTTGAGTACCGAGGCCAGCTCGTTGGCGGACTCGCACCTCCAGTGTGGTCCCTCCAATCAAGGCAAAGCGTCTCACCTATAGACACATTTTAAGAGATGGAATTAGCGTGTCTCATGTCTTAAATGTGTATGCAAGTGCTTGTGTGTTTAATCAACAGGCCGTTGTTATGTATTTAAATCACATCTGACAGCTATTACACTTTATAGTTACAAAGTGTACATAACCTTTATATACTTACCATTGCCTTATTTGCCTCTTATGATTGAAAGGCTGCCTCTGCATTGTTTAGCTCCTCAATGTTGTGCAAGGGCAAATCCAGAGGCAATACCCCAGCATCTACCGATTCATTGCAGCAGGGATGGCGGATGGCTCTGACCTCCTCACGGAGTTCGTTAACAGCTGTCGTCAGGTCTGACAGCATAGCTAATATCTTTTGTGAGGTCGCATCTGTTTAAAAAAACAATTCCAGAAAGATTAATGGCTTAAGCAGTGAGAGGCAAAAAACTAATAAATAAATAATAAAACGCAGTTTACGTGTGGACAAAAGGTGCAAACGCAAGTTAGGTGAGCGTGCAACGTAAAGTTAGGTGAGCGTGCAACGTAAAGTTTGAATTGAGTGCGAATCGAAGCGGGTGCTCTCCAATCATTAAAAGTAACAAAGTCATTGAACACATTTATACAGTTACCTTTACGTTTATCAATCATATATCACAGATTTACAATTTTTTGTAGTGCTATGCTAAAAAGCAACTACAGAGCGAAAGTCTGGGTCAAGCGCCGAGGCGACGGCAAGAACAAAGGAACCCTCGAAGCGTTAAAGCTAGCTTTGTAAGGGAATATAACGGAAAAGTATGAAACGAAAATGTTTTCTTTGTTGACTTTGTTCGCAGTGCAATTTATTTGTTGCCGGATTGTAAGATGAAAGTAGACACAATTTCGGGCTCCCACATTTTGTCCGAAACTTTACATTAACAAGTTTGTTTGTTTTTTACTGTTATTCAAATGCAACCGTGGAAATAACGAATAGAACAAAAGTCATTCATTCTTACCTTATATTAATCGTGGTGCAGGCCAGTGCAGTGCATGAACTGATGCCTTCTCCGGTCAATTCCGCTGAGAGTAAATCTAATGTCCCGCTCTACTGTACAAGACAATGGTTACCTGAAGGGATGTACCACTGTGAAAGGGGGGGCTATGGAATAGTCCAAGTGGTAGCAGCTGTAATTTCCTGCTCAACCATAAATCAATGGTTTTTCAACGTGATTGTTGTCACCTTGTCAACTATAAATAGATCAACAATCAACGATGACAGAACAACAGTGAATCAATGTTATTTCAATGTCAGTGTCAGGTTTCATCAGTATTTCAATGTTGTTTCAACATTGGTTTTGTGTTGACATTTCAACCCTGACGATTCTGATGGTTCAGATGGAAAATCAACATCTGTTCAATGTTTCCTTGCTATCTGGGAAGCTTTGCCCCTGCACAGAGTGGATAGTGAAACAAATGGAATCATCATAAATACATTATTTCATATTTATTACTTCCCCCTCCTCATTGCTTTATTATTGTAGCTCTAGTAATAAATAATAATGTAAGGATTCTGGATCAGCACCGTGATGCCCATAGCAAGGCTCGCAAAATTTCAAAATCTCTGGTAGCCCTTCGGGCAGGCATTCTTCAGTTTTTGGTAGCCCAAAATAAATTTAAGTAGCCCGAATAAAAAAAAGAATTTTTTTTTACGTTTTGTTTCCTTTACAATATTATACATTAAAGTATAATATTGTAACGGAAACAAAAATTAATCAAAAAAATTGTTAAAATACAAATCACAACAACTGTATAAAAATTAAAACCATCAACTCAAATACTTGGTTCTAATTGAACAGAAATTTCTATGAACTTGTAAGAACTGTGTAGAACATGAATCAGTCTGTGTCAGATCCTGAATCTGAAATTTTCACTGAAGTCACGGGTAAGAAGTAAGTGGAACCAAGATCTAGGCCATTTGCTTTTTGAAGTTTGCAAAGACTGCTAAATTCTGCCAATGGTAGTTCACTCTTTGCAATATAGCAGCTGTTCTAAACAGCTTTTTCAGGAGTTCTTGTTGTGCTTGGTTTATTTGTAGTATGTTTTTTTGCAATTGGTGTTTGTTCTGGGAAACATACTGCAGACTGGGCAATAATGCATTTCTTGCATTTCTCATGGGTTCTGATGGGGTCTTTCTTAAAATGACTGGTCCCAGTAACAAAGGCGCTTGTCGACTCAGAAATCAAATGAAACTCACAACACACCTGGCAGAACATCATGTTATTTAGCTCGTCATATTCCAGCCACAGAAATTCTTTTGTCCATGAAACCAAAAAAGCTGCGCTTTCTTTTTGCCTCATAGTCTGATTTGTCCAACACGTTCTCACTCCCAAAGCGTAACATTTTAGGCTAGGTGACAAATCGTCAACATATTAAGTTTTCGGCTACCCACCACATTCCTAAATGACGACCTCGGAAAAATGAGGAAATGTGAGAACCGTATGGACTCAATCTACACATGTTCGCTCTTTTCCTTCAAATAGCTTAGAAACACGCTATTTAACATCATTTAAGTCCTGTTTAAGGTGAGGAAAAAGGTTATGGTTAGGGCTAGGGATAAGGTTAGGTTTAGGGCTGGAATACAGGGCTGGAACGTTGATTACCGCGGGAGCGTCATTGCACTGGATTTCAGCCATAACCCGCCGCGTACCATAAGAACGCCGAAAGTCTCCTTTCGCGTTCCTAAGGAACGCCGCGGGACGTGACAAAACGTTGCCATGTTACGCCTCGGGAGTGAGAACGGGCTCGATTTGTCATATCTTTTCCGTTTTGTAATCGGCTTTTCTTTGGCTGCCTCTTCTTCACCCTGACCTGTCTTATTTGGCTCTGCAGAACTAAAATACCAGCGTAAATCCTGCTGCTTTTACACACATACTTACATAATGATCAGCGATTCTTTGCGCACTCAACCTCTCACATGTTTAAGCTTACTGCGAGAGATTTCACTTGTCGGTTTGAATAGTAAGCTAATGAGTGATAAGACGATGTCAGAGGAATTGGTGCGCAATTAATCGTCACTCACCAATCAGTGCTGTCGCTCTCTATACACCGTTCGCGCGATCGCAAAATGAAAATGAAAGCAAAAAGCAAGCGCAAATTCAAACGCGATTTCAATATGTCACATATTGACAGTGGCTTATCGATGCCAATGACATAATTACTCAGCTACATTGGCGAAAGAATGCAAAAGCACTGACATATATTTTCCTATGATAGCCCGACGGGCAGGGCTGAGTTAGATTTTGGTAGCCCGACTGGAAAAATCGCTAGCCCCGGGATGTCGGGCTAGCGATTTTGCGAGCCCTGCCATAGTATATACAGTATTCTGAAGAAGGTCTAAAATGTCACTGTGTGTGCGTGCATGTGTTTGTTTTATTTAGATGGATTTTTAAAAAAAAAATATTACTCATGATATAACATTGTCCAGACATGGCTGGTAAGGACATGAGGAGGGAACAGTAGGAGCTGTGTGAGGCTACTAAAGGCAGGGCTATAACATTTTTCTGTCATCATTTAATTATAGATTAAGTGCAAGAGTTGTTAGGTGTGGATAATTAGATTATAGTTTATTGCAATAGCAAGTTGTGCCTTGTTCTCAGATAGACAGCAAGTGGAGAGTGAAATATGAAATGATGGGATGGAAGGAAGAAGAGAAGCAAAGAGTGATTCACAGGCAGAGCCGAGTTTATTTCTCACAGTTTTTTGTTGGCTTATGGTTCCAAGCGCTGTCACCAATCTCTGCATTTTGTTATTATCTCATGACACTTGTTTAATCAGCTACCATCTCTCCTGTGGACTTTTTACTGTCTACAGTCTCAGATCAACACAGCCCTGCCCTCCAGCACCATCAGCAGCAACCCCTCAACAGCAACATTGTACCCATCAGGTAAAACATCGGCTACGTTTGCTTTGCCTTGTTGCCCATATTAGATTCTTGATGAATGTGTGTTGTTGTTATTCAGCCTGGTTCAATGTGCCCCTTTTTAACTTTGAGCACCCGCCCCTTTAAACCTCTCTGCACGGCCCTGCTTATACTTCTAATCAAATAACTGTTGAATCATTATACGGCTATAGTCCACATTATGCCTCAGATTAAAGATTGTGAAATCACTACACTGTTTTATGATGCATTATACTGCTGAGTTATAAGAAATGCTGTGACCTTCCTTTTCGGATTACAAAGAGAACAGAACATACCGTAGAGGTTTTCTGCACCATCTCATCAGGCGAAGATAAAACAGGAAGCCAAGGCCGTCACTTAGGCGCCGTAAGAGAGAAGGAATGTGAATGATTAGTGTGGAGCAAGCATGTGCAGAGGGGGGAGCTAGAGGGGCTTGAGCACCCGCCCCTTTCCTGATGGGTGCCCAAAGTGCCCTTTTGTTGAGGCAACTTTTTAAAAAATATATATTATTTTTTTTAATGTGTGTGTGCGTGCGGAGTCCTGTCTGTGCCCCTCAACAATAATATTTAACTATTAATCACAGTTTTGCTAAATAAAAGGATCTGGCTTGCATCAGTCACATGATCACATTTAACCAATGATCGCCCTTGACGGCAGAACGCGCTGGTTACGAGCTCACAAAGAGCACGCGCATTTTTTTGCGGTCCGGAGCTGAGAAACACAAATTAACTCAGAGACACAGACTGATGCGACAAAACCAGTAAGTAGGTGTACAGCGTACACTGTAGTGTATAGCACACAGTATTAGCTTATTACGGACACGTTGGTCAGCTGTCTTGTTGCAACTGACGAACTGAAACAAACGAGCGTGCTGCGTGTGCAACAGCGTGACAAACATTACCTGCAGTGTTGGGAAGGTTACTTTTAAAATGTATTCCATTACAGAATACAGAATAGATGCCCCAAAATGTATTCTGTAACGTATTCCGTTACGTTACTCAATGAGAGTAACGTATTCTGAATACTTTGGATTACTTAATATATTATCATGCTGTTTACAACTACGTGAATGTACTATTGCTGTGATTATTACTGTTACTGAAGGTCCGCGGCTCCGAACCGTAGTAATGGACCTCTGGCTAATACAGCGGGTTCTGTGTCGGGCTCGTAGCCGAAAACTAGCTTTACTTTGTTGTCTGGGTCAACTTTGCTAGCGAGAGACAGAGAGAGGCATTGAAAGGCTGCTCCAACGGAACTTATTGTTTTTGGAGGAAAACACGAACACGGTGTACAGTCGAGTCTTAATAGCTTACTTACAACTGGGCTCGTCAGGCACTCTTCTTGGCTGCAGTGGTTATTATTATATTTACATGCTTCCAGCTCCCGTTTTTGCTCGATGACAGCTCGTACTTTTCCTTTTTCTCCCTCCCTCGCTCACAGACACATAACGGGTATGGCAGTCCATTCTCCCTGCAGCACGGACTACACTGCCTATGACGCTACATTCTTTAGAGCTATACCTGTAGCATTCTGCCTATTAGCTTAGCACAACAACAACAGGCGCTCTCTCACCCAGGAAACACGCAGAGAGAGACCGTCACCCTGTAACCATGGCAACCGTAACGCTGCCGCCTGGAACAACAGAACGTAGCTGTCAAACAAAACCCAAACAGGCCTGACCCGCCACAATATGAAACAGGAAAGTACCGCCATGTAATCCATTTATTTAAACAAAGTAACTGTATTCTAAATACCACCTTTTTAAACGGTAACTGTAACGGAATACAGTTACTCATATTTTGTATTTTAAATACGTAACGGCGGTACATGTATTCCGTTACTCCCCAACACTGATTACCTGTCCTTTTATTAACTGCACAGGTAGTGCTGGTCACAGCTGCTGGCTACCTGTGTAAGGCTGTCATGGGTCTGTAGCTCTGTCACCGTTTTAGTGAACATATTTAGTTTTAAAGTAAGTTTCCGGGCTTTTCCTGCCTTTCTGGAGGGATTATATTTCACTAAAAACGATCTAATATGCATGTCCACATAATTATGCATTATTATAATTATAATATATTAAAAAACACACGCTGTATTTTAAAGAACATACATTAAGAAGCAGATTATATTAGATTTCTATTTTAAATAAGACAACATTTGGATTTTACAGCAGTAAAATGATTGTATCTCTACAGTTTAAAAATGTAATAAGCTTTGCCCCTGCACAGAGTGGAGAGTGAAACAAATGGAATCATCATAAATACATTATTTCATATTTATTACTTCCCCCTCCTCATTGCTTTATTATTGTAGCTCTAGTAATAAATAATAATGTAAGGATTCTGGATCAGCACCGTGATGCCCATAGTATATACAGTATTCTGAAATAGGTCTAAAATGTCCCTGTGCGTGTTTTATTTAGATGTATTTTTTTAAAAAAAAAATATTACTCATGATATAACATTGTCCAGACATGGCTGGTAAGGACATGAGGAGGGAACAGTAGGAGCTGTGTGAGGCTACTAAAGGCAGTGCTATAACATTTTTCTGTCATCATTTAATTATAGATTAAGTGCAAGAGTTGTTAGGTGTGGATAATTAGATTATAGTTTATTGCAATAGCAAGTTGTGCCTTGTTCTCAGATAGACAGCAAGTGGAGAGTGATATATGAAATGATGGGATGGAAGGAAGAAGAGAAGCAAAGAGTGATTCACAGGCAGAGCCTAAATTATTTCTCACAGTTTTTTGTTGCCTTATGGTTCCAAGCGCTGTCACCAATCTCTGCATTTTGTTATTATCTCATGACACTTGTTTAATCAGCTACCATCTCTCCTGTGGACTTTTTACTGTCTACAGTCTCAGATCAACACAGCCCTGCCCTCCAGCACCATCAGCAGCAACCCCTCAACAGCAACATTGTACCCATCAGGTAAAACATCGGCTACGTTTGCTTTGCCTTGTTGCCCATATTAGATTCTTGATGAATGTGTGTTGTTGTTATTCAGCCTGGTTCAATGTGCCCCTTTTTAACTTTGAGCACCCGCCCCTTTAAACCTCTCTGCACGGCCCTGCTTATACTTCTAATCAAATAACTGTTGAATCATTATACGGCTATAGTCCACATTATGCCTCAGATTAAAGATTGTGAAATCACTACACTGTTTTATGATGCATTATACTGCTGAGTTATAAGAAATGCTGTGACCTTCCTTTTCGGATTACAAAGAGAACAGAACATACCGTAGAGGTTTTCTGCACCATCTCATCAGGCGAAGATAAAACAGGAAGCCAAGGCCGTCACTTAGGCGCCGTAAGAGAGAAGGAATGTGAATGATTAGTGTGGAGCAAGCATGTGCAGAGGGGGGAGCTAGAGGGGCTTGAGCACCCGCCCCTTTCCTGATGGGTGCCCAAAGTGCCCTTTTGTTGAGGCAACTTTTTAAAAAATATATATTATTTTTTTTAATGTTTGTGTGCGTGCGGAATCCTGTCTGTGCCCCTCAACAATAATATTTAACTATTAATCACAGTTTTGCTAAATAAAAGGCTCTGGCTTGCATCAGTCACATGATCACATTTAACCAATGATCGCCCTTGACGGCAGAACGCGCTGGTTACGAGCTCACAAAGAGCACGCGCATTTTTTTGCGGTCCGGAGCTGAGAAACACAAGTTAACTCAGAGACACAGACTGATGCGACAAAACCAGTAAGTAGGTGTACAGCGTACACTGTAGTGTATAGCACACAGTATTAGCTTATTACGGACACGTTGGTCAGCTGTCTTGTTGCAACTGACGAACTGAAACAAACGAGCGTGCTGCGTGTGCAACAGCGTGACAAACATTACCTGTCCTTTTATTAACTGCACAGGTAGTGCTGGTCATAGCTGCTGGCTACCTGTGTAAGGCTGTCATGGGTCTGCAGCTCTGTCACCGTTTTAGTGAACATATTTAGTTTTAAAGTAAGTTTGAGGGCTTTTCCTGCCTTTCTGGAGGGATTATATTTCACTAAAAACGATCTAATATGCATGTCCACATAATTATGCATTATTATAATTATAATATATTAAAAAACACACGCTGTATTTTAAAGAACATACATTAAGAAGCAGATTATATTAGATTTATATTTTAAATAAGACAACATTTGGATTTTACAGCAGTAAAATGATTGTATCTCTACAGTTTAAAAATGTAATAAGCTTTGCCCCTGCACAGAGTGGAGAGTGAAACAAATGGAATCATCATAAATACATTATTTCATATTTATTACTTCCCCCTCCTCATTGCTTTATTATTGTAGCTCTAGTAATAAATAATAATGTAAGGATTCTGGATCAGCACTGTGATGCCCATAGTATATACAGTATTCTGAAGAAGGTCTAAAATGTCACTGTGCGTGCATGTGTTTGTTTTATTTAGATGGATTTTTAAAAAAAAAAAATTATTCATGATATAACATTGTCCAGACATGGCTGGTAAGGACATGAGGAGGAAACAGTAGAGCTGTGTGAGGCTACTAAAGGCAGGGCTATAACATTTTTCTGTCATCATTTAATTATAGATTAAGTGCAAGAGTTGTTAGGTGTGGATAATTAGATTATAGTTTATTGCAATAGCAAGTTGTGCCTTGTTCTCAGATAGACAGCAAGTGGAGAGTGATATATGAAATGATGGGATGGAAGGAAGAAGAGAAGCAAAGAGTGATTCACAGGCAGAGCCGAGTTTATTTCTCACAGTTTTTTGTTGGCTTATGGTTCCAAGCGCTGTCACCAATCTCTGCATTTTGTTATTATCTCATGACACTTGTTTAATCAGCTACCATCTCTCCTGTGGACTTTTTACTGTCTACAGTCTCAGATCAACACAGCCCTGCCCTCCAGCACCATCAGCAGCAACCCCTCAACAGCAACATTGTACCCATCAGGTAAAACATCGGCTACGTTTGCTTTGCCTTGTTGCCCATATTAGATTCTTGATGAATGTGTGTTGTTGTTATTCAGCCTGGTTCAATGTGCCCCTTTTTAACTTTGAGCACCCGCCCCTTTAAACCTCTCTGCACGGCCCTGGTGTGGAGGGCTATAAGCTATAAGAATGTGAGAAACTTTCAGACACTTTGAGATCTGGTGGATGTAACATGTTGACCTATGTTTGTATCAGCCACTAGATGGCACTGTGTTGCTGCAATGTGTGTAATTCACTGGCGAGCAAGAAGCTCCAAAGAAAAAATGGAGAATAGGAAATAAAGTGGAATCGGAGCAGAGATCGGTGTGTGCATGCATTTAATAAGAAGCTCGGTATACAGACAAAGATAATACATGGTGTCAGAGTAGCGGTTTTCTACGCAATCCCTCGCCGTCGGACAGCGCAGACATGGAGGCTTACGGCGTTCCCACACCGCGCATGGATTGGGACTGTAGCAACCTGCCCGAGGCATGGCGGCGTTTCAAGCAGCACACTGAGCTAATGTTCTCTGGTCCTCTTCGGCGGAAGGAGGAGGCAGACAAATGCAGCTACCTTCTTCTATGGGTCAGTGAGAAAGGACGGGGCGTCTACAACACGTGGACGCTCACCGCAGACGACTCCCGAACGCTTCAGACGTACTACGATAAGCACACCAGTGTTGCCAACTCCTCAGTAAGGAAAATCACTATTGGCTGTCCTAAAAGTCGCTAGAAGTCGCTAAATGACGTCATCACCTAATTTGCATAATTGGTCATGCTAATGTAATTGTAATCTATGTTGTTGGAGAGAGAAATAACATCGTGGAAGAGACATAAAGTGAGTAAAAAACGTCCTAAATGCATTTAGAGTTTATTTAGAACTACAAATTAAATTTATTTTAGCAATTATTGTTTTTTTAATGTCACAATTCCAACCCTGCTCCTTTAATCCGGGCTTGGACCGGCAAAAGTGACCCGAAATAGGCGCTCTGGTGGAGTTACTTTGTGTGTGTTTATAAGTAGTTTTAAACCTGATCCACAAAACAGCATAAGAGTAAAAGAGTAAAAGAAGAACTGACTGCATTACAGCACCCGCTGCTTGTTGAGAGTAAAAGCGATATGTGCTTTCACGTCTTTTTTAGCGACTTTTTTCAGAAAAAAAAGTCGCTAGGGGGTCTGAAAACTCGCTAAATATAGCGACAAAGTCGCTAAGTTGGCAACACTGAAGTACACTGATTACATCACACCGAAAGCTAACCCAATCTACGCCAGATATAAGTCCCATGAAAAGATGCAGGGTGAAAATAAGGCGTTTGAACAGTTTATTACGGAACTGAAACTGCTTGCTAAAGACTGTGGGTACCCAAATACAGATGAAATGGTCGCATCGTATTTGCCACTAACTCGCCACAAGTCCGAGAAAAGCTACTCAGCCAAGGCGCAGAGCTCACGCTAGAGAAAGCTATTGATATAGCACGATCACACGAGCTAGCAAAGCAACAGCTAAAATCTATGGGTCACTCCAGGGGCCAAGAAACTGTGCACGCCATCGGCAGGAAACCGCACAGACAAGAAAATCAAACAAGAAGCGTGAAACCAAAAGAACACGCTAATGTAACACTAAAAACGTGCAGCTATTGTGCCGGACAACACAGTAATAAAGACACCTGCCCAGCAAAAGGGAAGCAATGTGCAAAATGCAAGAAAATGAACCATTTTGCAAGAGCATGCAGGTCAAGACTCCCTTCGCAGACAAAAGCCCACCTCAAATCAGTACACACTGTGAGAGAGAACATAGAAATGACAACTAAGGACACAGATGAGGAGCAAGACTGTTTCTACATTGATAGCATCACCATAGAAAACCCAAGACAGGCAGACTCAGAGTATGTCTGGACCCCAGACCCCTCAACAAGGCTATACAAAGACCCCATTACCCTCTACCCACCTTGGAGGATGTCACCACAAAACTTGCTGGGGCCAAGTATTTCAGTGTTTTGGACGCCAGATCAGGCTACTGGGCCATTAAGCTAAGCCACGAATCATCTCTGTTAACCACATTTAATACTGTGTTTGGCAGGTACTGCTTCCTCAGGCTGCCATTCGGCATAATCTCAGCCCAAGATGAGTTCCAGCAACGCGTGGATGAGACCTATGAGGGCCTGAGGGGCGTGGCAGCCATTGTGGACGACGTGTTGGTCTTCGGAGGAACCAAACAGGAGCACGACGACAACCTGAGGGCCATGCTGCAGCGCAGCAGGGAGAGAGGTGTAAAACTGAACGCTGACAAGTGCACCATCTGCGTCAAAGAGGTCAGTTACTTCGGTCACACATTGTCACACCAAGGACTGAAACCAGATCCACAAAAAGTAAAAGCAGTCCAAGACATGGCGCCCCCACAGAACAGGGCAGAACTGGAAACAGTGCTGGGGATGGTTAATTATTTAGCAAGATTTGCCCCACACCTGTCAGAGATAAACGCACCACTCCGCCAGCTGTTAAAGCAGGACAGTGAGTTTGTATGGGACAAGAACCATGACAGATCCTTTCAACAAATGAAGGAGCTGATCACTAGAGAACCAGGCCCAGTTCTCTCCTTCTTCAACCCCAAGAAAGCGCTACGACTCCAGGTCGACGCATCCAAAAGTGGCCTCGGTGCTGTGATGCTGCAGGACGGCAAGCCAGTCGCCTACGCATCCAAGTCACTTAACAGCACTGAGCAGAACTATGCCCAAATAGAAAAAGAGCTATATGCTGTTCTCTTTGGCTGCAAGCGGTTCCACGAGTACTTGTACGGTCGACATGTGACCATTGAATCGGACCACAATCCACTCAAGTCCATACTCAAAAAACCACTAGCATCAGCACCACCACGGCTACAGAGGATGATACTACAGCTGCAAAAGTACAACATCGGCATCATCCACAAGCCAGGGAAAGACATCCCGGTAGCCGACACACTCTCCCGGAAATCCATAGAGTTCCACGATAAATCACTATGTGACGGGATGGATGCGCAGATCCACTCAGTCCTCAGCAACATGCCTGTCAGTGATCAGAGACTCTCAGAGATAAGAAACGAAACAGCCCAGGACCCTCAGCTCAACACTCTGAGAAGGACCACATTGAGTGGATGGCCGGATAAAAGGTCTCAATGTCCGCCTGACATCCAGGAGTTTTGGAACCACAGGGATGAGATCTCACTGATAGACGGGATCATGTTTAAAGGAGAGAAAATGATCATCCCACAAAGGCTCAGAAAGGACATGATAGATCGGATTCATTCCAGCCATATGGGCATTGAAAAGCGTAAAAACAGAGCCAGAGACCTTCTGTTTTGGCCAGGCATGGGAAAGCAGATTGAGGAAGCAGTCGGAGCCTGCAGCACATGCCAGGAGAGACAAGCTGCTAACCCCAAGGAACCCCTGTTGTCACATGCAATACCAGAACGACCGTGGCAGGTCATAGCCACCGATCTGTTCACTTGGAACTCGGAAGACTACATCATCATCATAGATTACTACAGTAGATTCTTCGAGTTGGAAAGACTGCACAGCTGCACTGCAGAAGCAGTGATCCACAAACTAAAGTCAGCCATGGCCAGGCATGGTATTCCAGAGTCGGTGATTAGTGATAACGGCCCGTGCTATGCTTCGTGTAAGTTCCAACAGTTCGCAAAGTCATGGAGTTTCACCCACACCACTACTAGCCCCCATTACCCACAGAGCAACGGCCTAGCCGAAAAAACGGTCCAGACAGCAAAAAAACTACTGGACAAGGCCAAAGCTGAACATAAGGATCCCTACTTGAGCCTATTAGAATACCAGAACACCCCTGTGGACAACTTAAAGTCACCTGCACAACTACTCATGGGCCGGAGACTCCGCTCCATCCTCCCTGCAACACCAAAACAGCTGGAACCACAAGTAGTTTGCCAGCAAACAGTGCGTGAGAGGAGAGAAGTCTGCCAGCAGCGCCAGCAGACTTATTTCAACAGAGCAGCCCGACCTCTGCCTCAACTATATCCTGGCACACCGGTCCGGTTCCGGCAACAAGATGGTTCCTGGAAACCAGCTGTGGTCACAAGTTGTGCCGACACGCCCCGAAGCTACAATGTAACCACAGATACAGGACAAGTTTATCGCCGTAACCGCCGACACCTCCGCGAAGGCAGAAACAGCGTAGGAGGTGAGGAGTTCATTCAACCAACAGTCAACAGCGATGACAGCCCTGTGGTTTCTCAGCCCCCACCTGTGGAGCCCCCTGATAAAGACATTACAACACCCGGATACACGACTCGATATGGGCGTGTTACTAAACCAAGACAGGTCCTGGACCTGTAATATTGTAAAGTGTGCAGGCGGATCGCTGCCCTAAAAAAAAAAATACTGGCTGTTCACATGTTTGTTGTTCCAATGATGTCACTAAATGCATCTGTTTATTATGGTAATGATGTAGCCAGTATTGAGTCGAATGCTATGTTATTAATGGATGTTGCTCAGGATGTTATTCCCGTAATTTCAGTTGCCTTAGAAATTTTACAAGCCGGAGTTGTTTTGTTGTTTTGTTTTTTTTAAGAAGGGAGATGTAACATGTTGACCTATGTTTGCGTCAGCCACTAGATGGCACTGTGTTGCTGCAATGTGTGTAATTCACTGGCGAGCAAGAAGTTTCAAAGAAAAAATGGAGAATAGGAAATAAAGTGGAATCGGAGCAGAGATCGGTGTGTGCGTGCATTTAATAAGAAGCTCGGTATACAGACAAAGATAATACAGTGGACACCCCCTTTATGCTCAAAGTATTTTATTTAATAAAGAGATTGTTGATTGAGCATTTATACACCGAGTGTTGTTCTTCCTTCAGCCCAAAGATCAAAGAACTGGGATATTTAACACTCATCAGAAAGGTGGCACTCCATGTCCCAGTCGCTGGCCTTGGTAGATAGACTTGGTACATTGCAGACTTTGTTTTTCACTCCAACATGTCCATGGGTGGTGAAAGACGGTTTGACTTTCAGTGACAGGATATAAAAAGAAGGGAATCTGTTTTGTGCAGATAAAGTGTTTCTGTTGTGGAAAATCTTTCTTTAAACTGTGAATGGAAAGTAGAAATAAACGGATACTGACTTGCAAACCAAGGTTATGCATTTTGCTGCCTGACAAACTCACCTGCTGCTACCACTCATCCCTCCCCAGCTTTCTGGAAACTCAAAGGTCAGCTTGCCATCCTGCTTTTCCCAACTGCTCAAAGTCAGACCTCTTGTTTCCTCCACTCTGTGACTCTCTCTGACACTCACCTGGCCACATCCTCCCATCTGGGACCTTGGATCTTTGCCGTGTCTAAGTAAGCAACCACTTCTGTCAGTTAATGGACTCACCTTGACTCTCTCTGTGGCAGTGGGCTCCACTCCTGTCTCGTCTGCTTTTGAGTCCCAACTTTGTACTGGCCGTTCCAGCCTTGACAAATTTTACTTTTGTATAGCACTAAAACAGCTACTTCCCTGTCTGAAGTCACGACTGTACAGTGTCAAAGTTTTTACTTTGTTTTTAGAAGAAATTGTGGAACCTTGAGGTAACTGTTGTTATGATGTGGTGCTGTAGAAATAAAGCTGAATTGAGTCAGATATTTCAAACAGGGGTTTAATATCTGCACATACAAATGAGCTTATTTATTTTAAAGTCATGTTTTTACACTTTGAGGGACAGCATGTGGCAGTATGCACCGAGATAGCAACAGGGAGCCGTTTCTGGGCTGTGTCTACTGTGCTATGAATCTCAGTGTTTAACAGAAACTCATTCAGTAGCAATGCCCAGCTAGGATTTTATTTCTCTATTTACACAATATCAACATTAATAACGATTCTGTAAACTCATGCTGACAAACTTAGTTGTGCTTAGCTTATAGCTAACTAGCTGCAACCCAAAGGTTGGCGGTCTAAGCTAGCATTACACTCAGTGGAAATGTGTAATGAAGAAAAAATGAGCTTCACATCACCAAATATAATCCCTGTGTCATTTTACCTCATTTTAGTAAATTTAGTTTGAAGTATTGTTACGCCCCACTTTAGCTTAAAAAAATCAAACCAAGAATTCTCTAACCAAAAACAAAATACAATGGCTGAGCTCCCAAAAACAGGAGAAAAGGATTGAAACAAAAATGGCAGAGAACCCCTACCTGCTTCCACAACGATGAACTAATTAACACAGTAAGGGCAATAAAAGAAAGAAAACCAAAGTTTCACAGAGTTTAAGTTCTCACACACACTAAGGCCTGCTGCCCAAAAAACGGTAGCTCACAGCTCTGGCAAAATGGGGAAAGTGGCAGATTATGGCTGTGTCCCAATTCAGGGTCTGCATCCTTAAAGGCCGCATTTTAAGGCCGATTACGTCACAGCGACGTGGCCCAACATATCCCAGAATGCATAGCGCGGCGGTGGGTGTGGATAATTTTGCCGAAAAAAAACGGCAGATGAGGGGCGCCGAAGAGTAAACTTTAAGTAAGTACTGAATATTATGTCACTTATTTATGTGCAAATGTTTACTAACAAAGAACATTAAAACATTGCTGTTGGCCACATGTCGGCAAAGTCATGTGACATTAGTGACGTTTGTACTAACTTGGTTTTAAAGCCTTTACTTTAAAATATACGCCGTTCAATAGCTGAGCTTAATCAGAGAATGATCAAAGCTCATGTAGAAACAAACAAACAAATGAACAAAAGATTTTCTCCTTCATTTCTGTCAAACAAAGCTGTATGAAACGTTTCCAGCTGTTAGTATCATGGTTTCTAGGCAACCTGGGCAGCGCAACGGAGGCTAGACCGTCCCATTTCACAAGCCTCACACTTCCGGCCTTAGCGGTCTTTGAGTACGCGGCCCTTGAGGATCGTTAAGGCTGCAGACCCTGAATTGGGATACAGCCTAAATGCTGTGGCTGACAAGCTGCAACAGCTGTGGCTCATGAGGCAGACCTGCAACACAAGAAAAGGAGAAAAAAACCTCTCTCACAGAGGGAGAGCCACTAGAGGTCAGCGACCGTAACAAGTATAAACATATTTACCCCTGTTTTCCTTCTCTGTAGAAACTGCAGAAATAGTTACCACTCCATTTTTTTACAAAGAAATATGTTAATTACTCAATCTGGCAGCCTTCCTGTACTCATTTGTTGCCCCTGGATGCCAAACACCTGATGACTTTTGTCATTTTTATTTAGAAATACTATATTTTTTGCTCTGTGCCTGACTCCTCAGTACCAAGAGACACAGGTGTACGAGTATCCTGCAGCAAACCTATAAAGGCTTGGATGTAAGCACCTAAATGACACCAATATATCAGGTATTGTTGTACCCCAGTTGCTTTGCACACAACAAACACTTCACCTTGAAATAGAAAACCCAGACTTGAATATTAAAGTAGTAATGTGGAGGTAAACACAGACGACACGAGAGCTCTTGATTTACACTGCTGGTTTATTACTCATCACCACACAACTGAATACTTTTCCCTCCAAAACACAGCAACAACACTTCCTGAGAACTGGGTGTGAGTGGAGCCCTCCAGTGGTCCGCCACAGTAACACTTTTCATGATTTACAGGAACCCCAAATAACGTTTTCAGGGGGAGAAACGTTTCGTCAGGGGCGGATCTAGAGGGGTGGTATGTGCAACCCCAAAATTAACTCTTGCCACCCCTAGGGCCTTCCTAGGTATGCATGTGAGAGTGTTGCTTATTAGGTATTAATAGTATTTACACTTTGAGGCCAGCTACAGCTAACAGTGAATGTATTGCATATTTATTCGCCCTCCCCATGCACATTTTGGGGGGATATTCACCATGGGGATTTCAGATTTCACACAGGTGGTTGGTTGTTACACTCTGGAAATGAAATGAAGGTGAGTATTCAGAGAAATACTCTGAATACCCACCTGCACTCACGCTCACGCTGCACCTCCAAATCACGTGACTGATTTAAGCTAGCACAGCAACAAGCTGCAGCCACGCTGGGTCAGTGTGTTGAAAGTATACACCAGTTTTTACATTTTAATACCAGGCCACTAAATCTAGAGTTATGATTAAAAATTATATGAGCCATCCTTTTTTCTGAACACTATTATCACGTTTAGTGTGAAATGGTTTAAAAAAAAGGACAGCCATCTCTTTCCTATTGGTGGAAAAATGGACCATGTCGACCAATAACAAATGAAGGCAACACGTGGGATTTGGTTGTGTAGGAAGGTCGCCGGTTCGATCCCCCAGCTCTCTCTGTCCTGGTCGTTGTGTCCTTGGGCAAGACACTTTACCCGGGACAGAGGCGAGGCTGCCATATCGCACCATTGGCCCCTCTGGGGTCCTGGTGGCCTACTGGTGTTGGCCAGAGGGGCCAATGGCGTGATATGGCAGCCTCGCCTCTGTCAGTCTGTCCCAGGGCAGCTGTGGTTTGCCTCAGCCAGTGTGTGAATGTGAGAGTGAATGAATAGTGGAATTGTAAAGCGCTTTGGGTGCCTAGAAAAGTGCCATATAAATGCAATCCATTATTATTATTGTCTTATTGTGACACCTGATTGTTCTCTCATTTTAGTTATAGTGTTATTTTTAAATAATAAATATAATAAATTCTCAGGCTGCTGCCCCCATGACCCGCCCTGGATAAAGCGGAAGAAGATGGATGTTATTTTTAAATGGTCGTACAAAAACACCCGCCAGATGCATCGGCTCCATTTTTAGACAAATAGTTGTTTATAACTTTATTGTTTACACATTGTTTTCAAAATTTACAATTCATATTTGCATTTCAAGTTATAAAAAATCACGCACTGTGGTTTTTACAGTAAGACAAATATAACTCCTGGTAGGAGTTTATGTTTTTGTGTGATTTCAGATCTGTTGTGTTACTCCAGTACAGCAGTGAAAAACTATCTGTAAATTCAGACACGTGAGGTTGTGCTGAAAAGAACGATACCAAGCAAGGCAAGGAACAAAAATGAAATGAAACAATCTGAAGGTGAAACACAAACGTAAACTCAAATGGACGGTTATATTTCAAGTATATTTTGGACCTCAGAGGGTGAAGACAACAAATCAGATTCAGTAAAAGGACTCGATGTTCCCTGATAAAGCATTGCTTTAGATGGAGAGACTCTTGAGGGACGGCTGTTATGAGGAAAGCCCAGAAACTTTACCAGCAGCACACATCGTTGTGTGTCTCATCTGCCATTTTTCTTCCTTGGTTAGGTTTAGGGATCAGAGATCTGATCTAGATTATGTTATTATGATTTGGACACATCGTCAGTTGTGGACCTTGGATTCATCGGGTGTTTTGGCCATAATCACTAGACACCCTCATCCAAGGGTCAACCCTGCCAGGGTTGATCAGGCCCTGGAGTCACTGGTTTATGTTTAATTGTTATTTCTCTTCTTCTTTCTGCTGTTTAGTTTCCTACAGTTTATTTTCTATCTATTCACTGCAACTGAGGAATAATACTTACCTCTTTAGCATTTATGGAGCCTCACTTCTTCAAATGGACAGAAAAGGTGACAGAGAGAAGTAAGACAAAAGGGACAAGATAGGAGAGAGCAGAGAGGAGAGCCGGAAGGGGGGGCGCCCGATCTGGGTTCCCACACCTCCCGCCCGATCGGGCTGTACGCTCTACCTCCCCACTGCCTCCCAGAAAAGGGAAGAAGAGCAGAGAGGAACATTTTCTTTCCTATTCTTTCATTCTTCCTTTTAGTTTCAGTACCAAGAGGTTAAGTGCACAGTCCCCAGGAGGCCCTGAGACAGCTGTAAAACCATGTTTTACTCCTGTTAAGGCTGGAGATGGCACGATACCACTTTTTTATGTCCGATACCGATATCATAAATTTGGATATTGGCCGATACCGATATGAATCCAATATAGTGTTTTTTAATCAATAAAACTGTTTTTTTAATATCTTGCTGCATTTTGTATAAGTTTATACTCAAGTTTTTTTTTTTTAAAAACACTAAAGCTATTCTGTTATACATGTATGTAAAAAACACACTGCACCCAAAATATTTCATAGTTCAGCAAAACTGATCAATCTAATAAACTTAAACCTGCTCCATCCTCCCTATTCTGGTATTTTAAATATTAAGCAACCTAACTAATAGGGTTGCAAACCACCCTCCACCTCATGATGCTTAATCAACGTAATCAACTTTAATTTGATACAGCGTGAAAAAAAATGCACAGAAATCAATTATCTTTCAAGAATCATTAAATAGATTCAACATCCTTCTTCAACAGAACTGCAGACTGCACAGATGGTATCTTCCCAAAGGAAAAAGTACTATAACTTACTATATTAGACTTAACAGTTACTATATACAGTAATGGACGTCTATACATTCTACATCAGATTAAAACTTTGGGTGTAAGATTCAGATAATTATTTATTAAAAACTCGACATTTTAAATGAGAATAAGAAAGAAAAGTATGTCTTTGTGCCCCCTTTTCCCTGTTCATGCCCTATCGGCCCCCCTGGCTAAACTTTGCTAGATCCGCCCCTGCACAGTTACCAGCCGTCAGCTACCTAAAAAAGGATCCTGGTGTTATTTGTCTCTCAGAAACAGTTCATAACTTCAACTCATCCATGTCACCTAAAAGGTAAACCTGTTTCTCCATCAGCTGTTCAGCTCTGATGATTCAGTAAGGACATCTCCTGGTTTCATCTTCATGTTTCCCTCTCACCACATATCCAAACCCACATCATGACCAGCAGCTTTACAGCTGTGGCTCCAGCAAACATCAGCTGATACTAGAAATTAATATTAAATAAATTCTAACAACAGCTGATTGAGCTTAAACGTGCTGCTGTTGTTTAGTGCGACATCCGCTGGTTTCTTCTTTCTGGCGCAAAGTGATAAACAAACAAGAGAGAAAAGCCGATCAGCTGATCATTGATCAGTTTCATGATTGAAGTAGAAACAGGAGAGGGAGGGGAGAGAATGAGAGGAGAGGCAGCTGTGCAGCAAAGACACAGAATAAATCAGCTTTGTGTCTTTTTTCATTGTAGCTGAAGTTCAGGACAAACTGTTCCTTTTCAGCTCAACACAAAACACGTAATAATTTCTCTGAATACGAGACGATTCCGTTTTTACGGGATGGTTGGCAACTTTACTAACTAACCTTATGAATAAAATAAAGCTCACTGTCAGTAACATCATAGCACCACCCAGCTGTATAGAAACTCCGTCATGCTAGCTAGTAGCAGTACGAGTTATTGTAACTGACTGTAAAAAGTCAGCACAACGAAAATAAACTCCACCTAAACTTGGTTTATATCTGACCCCCTCTTCAGTTCACCACCTCGGGTCTCTGCTCCTCCTCCTGCCTTTCCCTCATCCACCTGCCAGCGTGTTGCATCTGCTGGCCTCCACCACTTGCTAATGTTACTGAATCTGTGGAAGCTCCACAATAGCCACCACCAAACAGTTTTTTTTACACATCTCCCAGCATCTGGCCAATCCACCACCTTTTAGTGTTTATACTGTTACGGGAAAAAAACGAAAAATCACCAACAGATTATCAAGCTTAAACGTGCTGCTGTTGTTCAGCCGCTGGTTTCCTCTTTCTGGTGCAAAGTGAGACAAAAACAAAGAAGAGAGAAAAGACGATCAGCTGATCATTGATCAGTTTCACGATTGATGTAGAGGGAGGGAGAGAGAGAGAGAGAGAGGCAGTCGCTCCATATATCGGTTGTTAAGCTTAATGTGGGAATGCTTTACAAACACTCAGAGATGAACTTACACACTTGCTTTACTTCTCTCTGGGAAAACTTCCTCAGAGATGAAATGCTGGTTTGGTAGCGATGCTACAAATACTCAACCAGACCGCTGACAGGTCTTGCACGCCACAGCCGCTCTATCACGTGATGCATACTGCTCCGATGTGCTAAGGTTATGAGCACAGTTCACCTCACAAAACTGCGTTTTTGATATTTAATGGATCGATTACATTTTTTATTTCTCTCTGATATCCAATCCAGTAATTTAGGTCAGTATCAGACTGATAACGATACGTAATATCGGATCGGTCCATCTCTAGTTGAGGCAGGGGGCTGACATCACTTGCAGCTAAGTGATGTCAGCCCTTTTTAGCCATAGCAGTGACTGGTCCTCTCAGCAGTGGTAGCTAATTCTCTGGTTGCACCTGTCCTCTGACCCCAGTCTCTCTAAGCATTTTTACTGTTGTACTGGCAACAAACCTCCCAGTAAAAAATAGGTTTAAACATTTTGTGTAAATGAAAAGATGCAACAATGTGATTATTTCATTATTACAAAAGAAGAGTTAAAGTTAAGTTAGACTTGTGGTTGTAAATGAACCGTCCCATGTTGTTCTGGGTTTCAGGAGTCTCAGCTGACTGCTGGTTTCCAACCTTGACCTGTGAGGTCAGTTTATGATCATTAATATGATAAATGTCATGACCATTGATCAACAACGAGGGATTTACAGGAACATTATGTTAATACTTGAGCTGAAAGTGTTGAAACCTTCTCCTACGTCACAGGTGAAACTCGAACATGAACATTAACACACATATTTTGGCAGGAATCCATTGTGCTTTATATATTTTCATAAATGTCACCAACACTTGAAACACTGTCTGAAGTTCTGAGGCTTCAGAGTCATCGCCTCAGTGTGCACGTGATGAAACACTTCCTGGATGTCTTGACACATGCTCTGCAGCCTCAGCACTACATCTCAGCTCACTCACTCACCTGGCTGTCTCCCCCACAATCACTGCTCTATTCTACAGTCCAACTGTTCAAATTAAGTGGAGTAATCTGCCTCCTCCCCTGTGATGCTCACTCCCTACATTTCCCTGTAAACCTTCTTCTGTGTTTAATAAAATCCTCATTCAGAGCAATCAGCTGCTCGTTGTGTCTGCAGAGTCCAGACGGTGTCATCAGCCTTCAGGGACCCTTTTTATGTTTTTGGTTTGTTTTGAAATGCAAATGTCATTTTGGTCATTGTTCTGTTAAAGCCTTTGCAATAATGTTGTGATGCTGCACTCGGCTCACGGCCATGACAACATACACATATAGAGATTTTGGCTTCTGAACAGTTTTCATTTAAATGTAATAATTTCCATAAATCTGATTTTGGAATAAAAATGTAAAATAATGACAAAAACCAGTTACATGTTCCACATTTAAAGAACTACCTAAAACTTAACTGCTGTATCTTCTTCTTATTATTATTATTATTAGTAGTAGTAGTATTATTATTGTTGCCTAAGAAGAAAGTAAATTTTTTGTTTGGGTTTTTTTTGGTCCTGTTTGTGTGTGTTTGCGTCATCATTATGTCAGCACACAATAGCTCAAAGCGTTTTGAGTTATTTTTGATAAAACTTTGAGGACATATAGAGATGGGTGATGTCAACCATCCACTAACATCTGGCTTATGTCCACAGATGTCTTCGGGGTCTTTTACTTAGAAACAGATATGTTAGAAGTGTGTATGGATGTAGAAAGTGTCCTGTGTCAGGCTACTTAAAACTACATGTGTCATTGTTTGTATTGCCAACATACAGGAATATGTAGGGAATGATAAATTGGGATTTGAAATAGCACATAACTTTATTATAACTTTGTTATGTACGTTACAGTAACAGGTTATAATTGTTTAAATACGTAACTATTTCACATGTTTACTTAATATTTAATAATATTTAATGAAATGAATGCTACACATGTTCTACAGGGTGGGCCATTTCTATGGATACACCGTAATAACATGGGAATGGTTGGTGATATTAAAGTCCTGTTTGTGGCACATTAGTATATGTGAGGGGGCAAACTCCTCCAGATGGGTGGTGACCATGGTGGCCATTTAGAAGTCGGCCATCTTGGATACTTTATTGTCATCTCCGCTGCATACAGTCCAGTATATAGATGTCGTGTCCAAATTCATGGGCTGCTTCCTCCTGAGGCCGCATTTGTAGACCGATTACGTCACAGCGACGCGCCGAAGGCTGTCCAAATTCGTAGACTCCTCCGAATGCAGCCGACAAATGCGTCCTCCTTTTCCCCGAATTTGAAGGATGGGTCGGGTGTGTCCTTCGTGGCCTACCATATCCCAGAATTCATAGCGTGGCCCAGCCAAACTCCAGTTTCCAACAATGGCGGCTGCTACTAAGTTTTAAAATTACTCTTACTAATCTTTCTGGGTCACAAAATAAACTTTTAACATATTTTCAGGCGAGAAAGTAGCTGTGTGAACTTCAAATATCTGCTCGTTTATCAAGATATCGCATATTTGCAAAAGTGCTTCGACGTTTTCGGAGACGTCTGCTACCCACCAGCTCGACAGCTCGCCGGGAGCTCGAGGGTCACTGAAGCCGCCGAGAACGGCACAACTCCCGGCACATCATTTTCAGATCACCGCGGAGTTTCGCTACTCAGGTTAAACGTAATATATAAGTCACTTAGACAACCTAAAAATGTTATTGTTTGGCTTTTTTCAGTGTTTTGTTTGTTTGTGAGTAAATCGGTTTGGCTGAGATTAAAGTTATTAGATTAGATAAAATAAAACTTTATTAATCCCCCGGGTGGGTTCCTCCTTGGTTTTTACACAGCTGAATAAACGTCAAACAGAAAACTGATTAAACAGAAGTGTGAGACAGTCGAGAATTTACGCCAGTGTCCTGTTATATTTTAAATAGCAAGGAGCAGACGGTCGAGACGGTCGAACTCCACCAAGACAGCGGTGACGCAAATCGGAAGGCTGGACCGTCCAATTTCACAGCCGTTTACTTCCGGCCTACCCGACCTTCTGAGGACCCGACCCACGTAAACCGCGAAGGCTGGGTCCTCAGGAGGATGCAGCCCATGAATTTGGACACGACCAGAGAGATGACGACGAAGCTTCAGTTACAACAGTGAAAGTAAACAAACAATAAATATAAGAAGAGTAAGAAAATAAATATATACTTTAGGACTCGGGGGAAAGGGATCAATAACAATTTAAAACTTATAATTTACAGTTTGATGATTTAAAGTCTCACACACAACCCATCGAAAGGGGGGGGTTCCTGAAATAGAGCACATTTCATTCATAATATTTTAAATCCAAGCCCATCATGTATTCATAATTTGAATCCTGGGTTGTGTGAAATCTCAGAAATAAACCTTAGACAAAGTGAATCTGTGAACTAAGGTGTAGGTCTGTTAGATCATGTTGTGGTGATCCTCGAGTTGGGGGATTTGTGTTCATACTGGACTGCAAAATTAAAACCAGTGGAAGATGGACAAGAAACATTCAAAGCCATCAGGTGCTCAGTTTAGAAAAAAGAGAAAAGAAGAGGAAGAGAAATGAGCAAAAGATGCAGGTAAGCAGATGTGTGATTGGATGATGGCAGCTCATCCTGAGCCAATCAGAGTCAGAATACTTTATTAATCTCTAAGGAAATTATGTGGGTTACAGTTGCTCCAAAAGGAAATGGTAAAAATAGCAACAGTAACAGACTAAACTCCAAACATTACATTATGTTACAGATTTTAATATTAATGAGTCATTGTTGATTTGTCCTGTTCTCATTGTATGAAGAATTATGATGTCTGTTTGGTAGCTGTTTGCATACAATGCATACTCTCTCTCTCTTCATATGTGTGTGTGTGTTTCTCTGGCGAAATTCAGTATTCAGTGTGGTTCCGACAACAGTTTTATGTTAAAGTATAATCCTTAATATGTTTTATTTGTGTGTGTGTGTGTGTGGGGGGGGGGGGCGCCAGAGGGAGTGTTCGCCCGGGGCGCCAAACAGGCTAGGACCGCCACTGGTCAGAGGACAGATAAAAGGTTCGTCGAGTAAAGAGGATCTATTCACATTTTGACTTTTTAATCCAAATACATTTCACTACTTTATTTTCGTAACGATGAAGTCTTTCTTTTCGTAATGTGGCTCTAATGCTCCACCGTCCAAATCTGAGTCAAGAGGCTTTTGTTTTGAAAGGTCCGTCGGAAGTCTGTGGTTTGGAGCTTGTCAGGCTGCTCCCAAACTGCTTCCCTGTTCCAACTCCAGCAGTTGCATGATAAAGCAAGACTGTGAAGTGTTTACAGAGGATGACACACAGTCCCGTCACGCATTTTGCCGCCGCTCTCGGATAAATGCTCATTTTTCCTTCCGCCTGCGCTAAAATAAGAATACTAATATTGTTATTGGCTGAATCGGATCCAGGATGCCCAGAAACGGGATAGAAATCCCCCTGTTTTCTAAATCCAGCGTGACGTCACCGCCGTTATGCTAATTTGTTACATTTAGGACACAGTGAAGTAAAAGTGGAAAGGAAAATGGGATTCCTGCACCAACTCCATCTTCTGCTGTGGAAGAACATCTCTCTGAAGAGGCGGGGGCCGGTAAGTGTGGCTGTTCTGCCCCGCTGCTGCTGCATTGCCCACAGATCATATTTGGACTAATTCTACCTCCGCCTGCTCCGGTCTGCATATGCTCCCATCAGGCATTAGGATAATACCGCAGCGTGAGAGTGGCTGGGTGTTGCTGAGCAGGGACGTGCACTGTGCGTGTGCCCGTGCTGGCGAACAGGTTGCTTCGACATAAACAACTGTATGAATTGTGAGCAGGCCTATGCAGCGTCTGTGAGCCATGTTGGCGTGGACTGATCACGATTATGATCGTGATCATATTCAACAGCTGTTGTAGTGTTTTAGAAATATTACAACATGTTTGGTGTCAGCCTGAGAACGAAGGCTGTAACATGTTGTTGTCATTGTGGAGCTACTTCAGCACCACCCAATGAAACAGATTTCATATGAACTTTTCTCACGTTAAGATTTATGGCAACAGGAATATTGTGAAGCTTAATTCTGACTGCAGTGTTCAGGTAATTCATATATGCTGTGTGTGAAATCCTTCTGCTCGAGCAGATATTTCAGCTTCTTGTTCGTGGAGTCAAACTCTGAAATTGCTTTTGCAGTTTGATCATCACCAAATCACAACAGCAGTTCCCTGAAGTGCACTTGCACTCAGACAATCCCTTCTGAGTGAGTATTTGGCAATGAAAGACGAACTGGGACAGAACCAGGGTTAGGGAGGGCCCAGGACCGCACTCTACTCTTTATCACTTATATCAGGTATACACACCTGTAACCCAGCTCCACTGGCGGCCATACCTGCCCATGTCATAATAACGCATCCATCGTGTCTGACAGATAATGGGGTTTGCTTTGGATAATCAGCTGTTCCATTATTTCTGGCCTTGTTGTCATCATTCAGGTGCAAACTAAGCGTTCCTGTGATAAATGTGCTGGTTATTACAGCGCTTTTCAACTCGAGCACTCAAACCAGTTGGAGTACAACACACACGTTACACTGTGTTATGAAACCTTCTGTATTTACATTTTTACACTTGATAATGATGCTCCCACCTCCTTCAGAGTGTTCTTGACTTGGACAGTGTGTTTTGTTTTGTTTTGTTTTGTTTTGGGGTTTTTTTGTTTTTTTTTAATTATATTTTTATTGAAGAAAAAAAAGGGACTTGTTACAATAAAGTGCATTGACATTATTTAGTCAAAAGAAAACAAAAAAAACCCAAAAACCTTTTTCTTCGTCCTTTTATTTTACATTCTGATAGCAAAAAAAATAAGATTAACTCATTGGCTTGACAGTGTGTTACATGATGCAGCATGTTTGTTTACAAAGAGGTTACATTAGGTACATATTATGAAGTTGAGGGTCAACCTGACATTGTACGATACATGGGAGATTCAATTCAGGGCTGGTCTTACCCAAATTCAGGGCGGATGGGGGACACAAAGCTAATCCATTTATTCCATATTTTGTAGAATTTGTCTTTTCGAATTTTTAAAAAGAATGTCAATTTCTCCATTTTAAATATTTCGAAAACCACATTAAACCAATCCTCAAGTGTTGGCGGAGTTGGATTTAACCACTTTCTGGTTATTGATACTTTGCTGGCCGCTAATAGCGCTTGTAAGAGTTTTGTGTCCCCGGACAGTGTTTTGAAGGGGTTTTCTTAACCATGGAAACATTTTTGCAGTTGTCCACTATATTTGTCTCACATGGTCTTTTTGGTGTTGCTGGAAGACACCAACAAAATGCAGCCATGTCACTGATAGGTCTGAAGGGAAGCGGGCCTCGCCTGGTCACAGAACCGCTTGATCAGTTTTTCTTTTTCTTTCTCTTTAAACGTAGCCGAGGCACCACGCGGCAAAAACTCACAATCTTACCGATTATATTTGTCTTATTTCTAGTCAAAATAATCTCATGACACTTAAAATAAGACACAATCAGCTACAGAGAAACATTTCAGTAAGATGTAGGAACTTGTTTTTAGACGGTGCATCTTGTATTAAGTGAAAACTCTCTAGTTTCGAGACGCACCTTTGTGTAGATGCACAATATAGAAGGCATACATACCTGTGACAGTAATGAAACCCAGGGCTCTGCTGTAATGTGGTGTCAGTCTGTGGTACCAGCAGCTAGCAGTGTGTCTGACCTAGATGTAGTAAACAGAAGTGGGCTGGCATGGTATCTATGAAGACCACGAATAGCTGAGGACTCGTAGAAAAAGATTTTAAATGAAGAGATAACACAAAAAGGGAAACACAACAGGAAAGGGATAAACCATCTGCACAGGAGAAAGGAGAGGATACGAGAGAGAAAGACTTTAGAGATGGAGGGATGAAGAATGAAGCTCCTGACTGATGACAGAGCGAATCTGTAGAGGAACGTTTTAAGGACCACCGAGGGCTCGCACCGGAGACGTGACATCGAAATCCTTGGGTTTCAAAGTTCGACTCGACTTCATTTAGATGCAGTTTGAGCTTCTGATTGTTCTGCTCCACACATGGATGAAGTTACTGACGAGGTTCAGATCTCCTTCACCAACTGTGTAATTTACATGCTTACAGACGAGGCTGTGTTCCTTACACAGACAAGGCCTGACAGTGTGGTGTAGGAACAGATCTGCAGTGTGTGCTGTGTAATACATATTAAATACTCATACCTGATTTAAAACTGAATATAAACCTGTCCTTCAATACTGAAAACCTGGTTTCACAGAGAGAGTGCAGCACTCAGGTGTTTGTTGGTCTGATCAGATCTGATCTGATATCTAAATATCAATGATCAATAACGGTGACGTGAGAACACATTCGGGTTCTGGTTGGACTAAAATGTGAGCAATTAATTGTGAATTTCTGTTTAAAGTTTTGTGCACAAAGTGTGTGATTTATAACAGTTAATTGTTAAAAGGACAGTTAACCTAAAAAATATCTAAATATCTCTTTTCTGACAAATTTCGAGCTTGTTCTAAATGGGTTAAATGAAGACTTGGCTATTTTTAAGTATTCACAGCAGGCTGTCCACGAGGTGTTTATGCTGAGACTATTAAAGCAGTTCTGATGCAAAATACTGGAGACAATGAAAGGCAGCTCCGAGCTTTGTCCACAGAGAGCCTGCTGTGAGTGGACGCTGAGTTTCAGGAGCTTGATATGATCCGTGATGAAACGTACTGCAATCTGTTGGTGAAGAAGTGAAGACAAACATTTGGTAGTTCTGGACCATCATCATCTTTTGCCTTTTGTGATGGTTTGTTTTTCCACAGAAATGCTAAGATGTGTCAGTCAGGTGACTTAAACCAAGAACTGGAGGATTTATTAGTGAGAGGTGATTTTAGGCTGAAGGTAAAGACTTCAGTTTAAACTGTTCAAATATCAGAAATTCAAAGTCAAGCAAGAAAAAATGCATAGAACCAACATTTTTGGGGGGTTTCTACAGTATGGAAGAAGTATACGTGGCAGTTATGTTTGTGGAGTGCATGGATGAGGCCAGAAACAGGTATATCAAATAAACAACAGCAAGTGATGAAATAAAACTGCCAGCCCTGTTTCACAGCCTGTTGAGGAAAACTGCATGATCAGCTGTGTCAAACACTGAAGTCAAGTCATGTTACTTAAGTATTGATTAAAATCCTATTTATAATCCTAAGCTTCCCGTGAACTGTTTTTAATAGTCCGACTGAAATTAATCAGCACGTTTCTGTGTTCCAGTAGCTATAAGCTGCCTGCTAATTATGTTTTAGGGGTAATTTGCAGATTGGAAGGTAGTTATGATAGAATATATCAGGGGTGGGCAACTCCAGGCCTCGAGTGCTGGTGTCCTGGAGGTTTTAGATGTGTCCATGGTCCATCACAGCTGATTTAAAGGGCTAAATGACTCCTCAGCATGTCTTGAAGTTCTCCAGAGGCCTGGTAATGAACTAATCATGTGATTCAGGTGTGTTGACCCAGGGTGCGATCTGAAACCTGCAGGACACCGGCCCTCAGGGCTGGAGTTGCCTACCTCTGGAATATATAATCAATTTCCAATTAAATATTACAGAAACCTCTCAGTCTTCAACAGAGGTGGCGCTAACATTCGCTGGAACATGGTTAACTAGATTTTTAATGTTGTTGAAGACAAGTTACAGGTTACGTTTCATAGTGGGAACCATTTGATGTTAGTTAAATAAAAACACAACTGTGTCATATAAAAGGAGGTAGAGCAGGTCATCTGCTGATCAGAAGAACATGTCTATGCAGGTTCTCAGTCATCCACATCATCGTAGTCTGAGGACCTTGGACATGAAAGCAACTGGACTTCTTTAAGGTTCTTGAAGACATTTCAGCTCCCGAGAAACATCTTCAGTACTAAAACCAAACGGTGCAGAGTCCCAGGCATGTAAACCCTAGTGGGAGTTTTATCTATTGATCATGTACCTCATCACATGAGCCACGGTGTGAAAAAAGGGTTATTATGGGCAGAGGTTTCGGGTGCAACCATTGTGAGACCTTCCTTCACTCTATCATGTGATCACCTGATGATGTAGATGTGAGTGGATATTAAAGCGTGTGGGTAGTGATGTCAAAACTGCATTGTTGGTAGCAGACAGTTGTTGTTGGTTTAGATTAGGGCTGCCACGATTAGTCGACTAGTCACGATTACGTCGACTATCAAAATCATCGACGACTGATTTAATAGTCGACGCGTCGTTTGAAGCTTTGTAAGATCCCAAAAGACGCAGGAATAAGTAGTAGGATTTAAGAGTGTAATAACGGACTGAAACAGAAGATGGCAGCACTGCATGTACAAGGATGCCAGCTGCCGTTAAACCCCGAAGAAGAAGAAGCTGTGTCCCAGAATTCATAGCGCAGCCCAGCTCAGTTTCCAACAATGGCAGCAGCTAGTTAGTTTTAATATTACTCTTATTATTCTTTCTGGGTCACAAAATAAACGTTTAACATATTTTCAGGCGAGAATGTAGCTGTGTAAACCTCAAATATCTGCTCAGTTTATCAAGACACCACATATTTTCAAAAGCGCTCCGACGTTTTCGGAGACGTCTGTTAGCCACTAGCTCGATAGCTAGCCGGGGGCTAGGCTAACTAGAGCCGTGAGAACACCGGACTCCCGGCTAATTGTTTTCAAACCCACCGCCGTCTTTCGCTACTCAGGTTAAACATGATATATAAGTCACTTAGATAACTTAAAAATGTTATTGTTTGGCTTTTTTTAGTATTTTATTTGTTCCTGAGTAAATCGGTTTGGCTGAGATTAAAGTTATAGTTTTTACACAGCTGAATAAACGTCAAGCAGACAGCTGATTATCAGAAGTGTGAGATGCTCGAGAATTTACTCCGGTGTCCTGTTATATTTTAGATAGCAAGGAGTTTATTAAACTTCACCGAAACAATCTGCAAATTTCATTAAAATTTAATAAACTATCATCTTGTCTTTATTGTTAGTTAGCACATACCTTAAACACTTAAAGCTGTAAGCTAATGATAGTTATATAAGAGCAGATGCTGCTGGTGCAATAAGCTCATTATCAATGGATGATGAGCTTATTAGTCGACTAATCGTAAAAATAATCGGTGACTAGTCGACTATCAAAATAATCGTTTGTGGCAGCCCTAGTTTAGATGCAGATGAACAGCTGAGTGTTGTCCTGTCACGGGGCTCTTCTATGTTGTGCCATGAGTTCATGCAGTGGCTGTTTGGTTTCTCTGAGGTCTGAGTACTACTTGTTGCACTGCACAGCATACACTGTCTATATTAGGTTTGGGAGATTTGTTCTTGGGATGAACCAGTGTTTGTCTGAGGGTGTGGCTGGGTGACCAGGACGTCATGTATGAGCTTCTCTGATAAACCTGTTACATAAGGGATGACAGTGTTATTCCTTTGCATGGTCCTAAATTACTCCCAGTTTGTTTTCCAGAGGGTGGTGGGAGTGAAAGAGAAGGTACTGGTCTGTGTGTGTGGGCTTCCGGTAAACTTCAGTGTTGACGTTTCCATTCTCCTCAATGTTTACAGCACAGTCCACAAACAGGAAACTGTTATCTTTATCTCTTCCTGGTGAACTTTATGTTTCTATCCACTGAGGTGATGTGAGCAGTGAAGAATTCCACTTTTTGAGTTTTTATTTTGACACAGGTGCCGTCCATGTATCTGTACCAGTGGCTATATACTGTCCCTTTAGAAGAGCCAAGAGCCTTTCTTTCCTTTCTTTAAATTAATTAATTAATTCATTTATTTTTTGCCTGTCCCGTTTGGCTCTTTTGCCATCAGAAATATTGTTTAAAGGCGAAGAAAGATGCCCAACGGATTTACTTTACCAAATGGACCATCCCAGCCTTGCTGTAATGGTCTATTTGATTGAACTTTTATTGTTTATTTTATTTTATTTTCACTTGCTAAATACGGGACAGACTTGACTGGGGAAAAGAAAGAGGGAGAGAAAAACAGCGGTGAAGAGGGACAGGGATAAAGGGCAAAAAACAAACAAAATAAGCAGACAAAAAATACATCCATCAATCACCTGGATCACCTGTTGAGAAAGAAAAAAGAGAAAACAAGCAGAAAAAAAAAGAGCAACATAATAAACAACATCATCGTGATGATCTCTGTGAATATAACAGTAAATACTAAATATTAAACATTATTGTGCAGCACGTAATATCAACAGCGCACAGTGTGCTTTGAGGTAGGAGCCAAAAAGGGTGTAGTTTGTGTGTGTGAGCACCCGTGTGTACAGGGTGGGCCATTTATATGGATACAGCGTAATAACATGGGAATGGTTGGTGATATTAAAGTCCTGTTTGTGGCACATTAGTATATGTGAGGGGGCAAACTCCTCAAGATGGGTGGTGACCATGGTGGCCATTTAGAAGTCGGCCATCTTGGATACAACTTTTGTTTTTCCAATAGGAAGAGGGCCATGTGACACATCAAACTTATTGGTAATGTCACAAGAAAAACAATGGTGTGCTTGGTTTCAACGTAACTTTATTCTTTCATGAGTTATTTACAAGTTTCTCTTTGTTCACAGCCATTGACATGTCGAAGAGGTTAACACGTGAGGAGTGGATAGAAATTGTGTTGATATCTGGTGAACGCAGTAACCAGGTCATTGCAGCAGATTTCAATGCAAGACACCCTACGAGACCACCCATCTCCCATGCTACAGTTTGCAAACTGCTTGCTAGGTTTTGTGAAACTGGTTCAGTGTTGGATTTGTCACTAATGAAGAAACATCAGTGGCTGTCCTAGCTTCATTCAGCAAGAGCCCACAGCGTAGCAAGAGCCCACAGCGTAGCAAGAGCCCACAGCGTAGCAAGAGCCCACAGCGTAGCAAGAGCCCACAGTGTAGCAATCGCCGCATGTCACTGGAGAGTGGCATTAGTCGAACATCCCTTCGGCGGATATTAGCTACTCACAAATGGCACCCTTACAAACTCCAGCTACTGCAGCATCTCAACGAGGATGACCCAGATCAGCACAGAATCTGCAGAATGGGCAAAACAAACATTGGAACAGGACCCTCAGTTCACGCTGAAGATTTTGTTCAGTGATGAGGCAAACCTTTATGTGAATGGTGAAGTTAACAAACAAAACCACTGCTATTGGTCTGACACTAACCCACATTGGATGGATCCCTCCAAGACTGTTGGAACAACAACAGTGATGGTTTGGTGTGGTATATGGGGTACAACGATAGTGGGTCCATTCTTCATCAGTGGAAACCTCAAGGCCACTGGATATTTGAAATTGCTACATGATGATGTGTTTCCCTCTTTATGCACTGAAGCTGGCACGTTCCCTGAGTTTTTCCAGCAAGATGGTGCACCACCACATTATGGGTGACAGGTCCGAGCATTCCTAGATGAACAGTTTCCTGGGAAGTGGATTGGTCATCGTGGGCCAGTTGAATGGCCCCCAAGGTCTCCCGATCTGACCCCCTTAGACTTTTATCTTTGGGGTCATGAAGGCAATTGTCTATGGTGTGAAGATACGAGATGTGCAGCACCTGAAACTACAGATACTGGATGCCTGTGCTGGCATTTCTCCTGCGGTGTTGCTATCAGTGTGTGAAGAGTGGGAGAAGAGGGTTGCATTGACAATCCAACACAATGGGCAGCACATTGAACACATTTTATAAGTGGCCAGAAACTTGTAAATAACTCATGAAAGAATAAAGTTACGTTGAAACCAAGCACACCATTGTTTTTCTTGTGACATTACCAATAAGTTTGATGTGTCACATGGCCCTCTTCCTATTGGAAAAACAAAAGTTGTATCCAAGATGGCCGACTTCTAAATGGTCACCATGGTCACCACCCATCTTGAGGAGTTTGCCCCCTCACATATACTAATGTGCCACAAACAGGACTTTAATATCACCAACCATTCCCATGTTATTACGGTGTATCCATATAAATCCACCCTGTACTATACTTGTGAGAACCAACAGTCACTTGTGAGGACACACAACCCGGTCCTCACAAATTTGAAGGCATTTTTGAGGCTCAAAATGTGGTTTCAGTGTCAGGATTACAATTAGGTTATGGTTAGGTTTAGGGTTATGGTTAGGCATTCATTTTTAATGGTTAGGGTTAGGTTAAGGGGCAAGGGAAAGCATTATATCCATGAAGGTCCTCACTAAGATAGCTGAACGGGGTTGCCTGTGTTTGTGTGTAGACTCAGATACTCTGAGAAAAAAACGGTTGTTTTGTTCCCCAAGAAATGAAAAGTAATACAGATTTAAAATCACATTAAAATCTCCTTATTTCTAGCTTCTTTTTCAAGTGTACCAAAGTTGAGATGTGTGAGAGTGCTGTCAGATTAAATGGATCATCTACAACAGAACTTGATATGTGAGAAGAGACATTTTTGTTTATTGTAACCTGTGTCAGTGGACTCTTGTCTCTGTCTGAAGGGCCTCTTTGTCTGCACTAACCTTCACAAACAGAACGCACACGCAGCAGCTGGCTGTGTATCTGTGGGCAAGACAGAAGCACAAAGACATCATGGTTCCAGTAGTTCTGTGTGGACAGTGTTACGAAAGAGGAGGCCGTCAGATTCAAGATGATTCATGATTCCTGGAAAGAATCGAGGCCTTCATTTGGCTTTGTTAGCACACACCTTTGTTTTAGATTTCATTAAATGAAATGCACTGCAGCTGCAAGGGGTCCATGTCCAGGTTAAATAAAGGAGTGTTGAAAGAGAAGATGACAAGAAGTTGCCCTAGATGCCAAAGAGCTTGAAAATTTCAGGAGTAATTTCTGAGAATTATTCTGGTGGTCAGAATGCACCCTGATCATCTCACATTTGTAAAGAAATGTGAGATGATAAGCACGCAATCTACTGTAACCTTTGTTTTAAACTGTGGTACTTTTGTCAGCATCTTTTCATCTCATCTCCTCCTCTGATTGTGAGGCACATATCTTGCGATGGACTGTACAGCAAACCTATCAGCCTGTCTCTGATGGTGTCTTTAATCTGTAACGCGCCCACAGAGCAAACTGCACTGCACAGCCTGCTTTAGAGTGACGGCCACTTAAAAAGGGTTTGGCATTGCAATGAAGAGGAGCTGTGCAGGCCGGACATCTTTCTCACTCCCTCACTGATGTAAAAGATTGATATCTTAAAGTAAGCAAACTCTGTAAAGTCTATTGTGAAACATGATCTATGAACTGTGTGATGGGAACTGACAAGGAGAGTGTAATGGTAAAGACTCAAGATCACTGACCTGAAACTGGGTTAGGTTTAGCCCAGTTTCATTGAAATGGAGTGAAAAAATAATCCTGTAAATTATCTTTCTTGTTCCGATTCAGTGGGTGCTGGCTTTTGAGATTTTCATCCCGCTCGTCCTTTTCTTCATCCTCCTGGGTCTGAGGCAGAAGAAGCCAGCAATTCCTGTCAAGGAAGGTAAGCAGAGTGTTTGAGAACCTAAAGACAGCAGTGGGAACATTGTATTACCAGTAGACATGGGGGTGGAAGTAATACATTTGGCTGAAGTTGCTAATAACCAGGATTAAATGTCTACTGCATCTGTCCTCAGAATCAACAACATTTCAGCCCTCGTACTGTTTACAGCAGTGATTGCAGCACAGGTGTTAGTGTCTCCATGATTTAGGTTAATCTAGTCTGTCAAAGCTACATAAACATTTCATATTCAAGTTCAGCATGTTTAGAGAATATTTTTATATATATTATCAATTATAATGATCAAAAAATGTTAACCTAAAGATACATAAAATAACCAGACCAGCATAATAACTGTGTGAACAAAAAGTGCAGGTGTTACGACCCGTCTAGGGCCAGGCAATAACATGAATGAGGCACTCGCTTCCCCCCCAAGACCCAAGCAGCCACAGGAAACAAATCCGTTCGTTACAATGTGATTTATTTACAATGTGAAAAAAAGGAACAACAAAACGGGACTGTCAACACTTCAGGGTGAGCCAAGGCCAAAACAATAAACAAAACAAATCTACACAAACCCCGCACCCCTGACCTCACCAAAACAAAGTCAAAAATAAAGACAGAGGCTGACCTCCTTAACTAAGTCAAAACAGGAGAAAACGGGTGATCAAAAGAAACGGCAGCTCACCCCTACCCACTCCACTTCCACAACTTTTAAGCGCACTGCAGCCAGCGGCTGCCACAGGAATACTGCTGGGTCGTGAGGAGAAACGCAAGGACCTCTCCCGCTGTAGCCTCCAGCCTCCTTTTAATGGGCGGGTCCTCCAGCTGGAACCAGTCACGTCAGGGCAGCGTATCCACGCACCAATCGGAGCAGGGCCCTGGCACAGCTAAATTAACATAAAAAGATATATCACCTGCACAAAACAAACACATGAACATGCAAGTTCGTAACAGCAGGTGTCTACCAGACAAAGCAAATCTTTGAAGCTTCCTGTCGGTTATTTCATTGGTTAATCAAGTAATTGGATAAGAAATGTTTTTGTTTTATTAATGAACATAAAATAAATATTTAAAAGAGAAAAAAACAGCTATTTCAAAATGAACTGCTGATTGGTTTCCAAATTAGAAACTGGTCATAAAGGACTTATTTTACAATTCACTCCATATATATATATTTATATATATATATATATATATATATATATATATATATATATATATATATATATATACATACATACATATACATATATATTATACATATTTTTTTATGTGGGCGAAACTTGCATTTACATGATGATGAGTGAACACGGTCGTGCATGAAACACAGCACTGAGGATTTTGTATAATTGAGTTACTCTAATTACTCGATGAGTCATTGCAGCCTTAGAATAAAGTGTGCCAGTGTGGTGAGTACAGAGGGCTGCCAGTGAAGTGGCCAGTACTGACTAGAATAAATGTGTTTCTATTTATGGCTTAAGTTTATCATAAAGGGGTGGAGTTATGTGCACTGCATCAGTACTATTACCAGGAGGAACTTAAGTAAACTTGATGTCATTACTCAGCTCCTGCTTCGTGGTGAGGCAGCAGCTGCTGTATCTCACTGCCTGCAAAGGTAAAACATGCAACATGAAACTGCTTTTACTAAATAAAAACGTTGGACAGGAAGCTGCAGACCAGCCGACAGTAACACCTGCAGCATCACACCAGCAGCTAATTTAGTCTTATATGGAGCCTTTATACTGTCCTCCCACTCGATCCACCAAAAGTACGAGATCAACTTCTGCAACATTTCCTGTTTTTGTGTTCTTAGTTCATCATATATATATGTCTGCTCAGCTGTTGTGTAACTGTTCCCTGTAGCATCAGAGCACCCAGTTTATTTGATTTCTTTGTCTTTTATTCTTTTATTTTACATTTCTTTCTTTCTTTTTTCTGTCTTCCTTTCTTTCTTCTGCATGATGCATGTTCTCAACATTTTGGATGGACCAGTGTGTAAGTGTCATTGTGCATTTGTTTTATGCTAACAGATTATATAACATATACTCTGTGTATTGGAAGGCCGAGCGCTTCCCGGGACCCGGATTGATTCTCTGGCTGTTGGAGATTTCTTTCACTTTGATTTAAATTGCTGTTTGTTTGAGTGATCATCTGAAACTGTCCCTTCTGTTATCTCTTAAGGTTGATTTTTGATACAAAGTCAAGAAACGAATTCATGGTTTAGCTATAAATGGAGCATTTTAAATGCAACACAGAGAAAAAAGTGATAATTCCAACAGCTTAAAATAACATGAATCACGAGCATGATGTATTTGCTGCAGGTGCATAAATGAAAGAGCTCAGCACATACAGAGTCGGTGCAGATGAGTCTGATGTCTAAAACGTGAGTGCAGAGTAACTTCAGTCCCCAACATGATGGTTTTAGTGTAGTCCTAGCATAGTGGATGTTACTGTTCTCAGTCGGGACTTTACGTCTGCTCGCTGGAACGTTTTCAACTTCATAAGATGCAAAACAAAGAAAGGTAATGAAGGGAGTTCATCTTACTTTTTATCTCATGAGCTCCTGAATTATCTGGGTTTTAATTCAGTGCACTCAGGTAAAAAAGCTCACCTGGCTCCTGTGAGCGAGCTCCGCTCAGGCCACCTCAGAAGCAGCGCTGTGATGCATGCTGCTGGTTAGCGGACACGGAGAAGCACATCTGTATTGTTATCCAATGGAATTACGAGAAGGAATTAATCCACGACAGCACTAACAAATATTTCTGTAATTACTGTTGAATCTTTTCACCATGTTCAGTGTTTCTGACCAGGCTGTGAAAACTTAATGAGCTGCTGTTTATGCTAACTCTGCTTCCTACACCATGCTGTGCACTTAACACTCCCTCAGTAAATCTACCAGCCTGTGACTGATCAGAGAGGACCGATGTCAGTGAGCTGAAGAATGAACTGAACTGCTCTGTAGGGCACATTTTACATACTTATATTTTCACACTTCCATTATAGAAATGCACGATGGCATTATTCACTGTGGACTCATCACTGAATAAATGATGTCTGTATATACTTGGTGACCTGTGACATGTAAAGATCTGGATCTTGTATTGACCCTGTGATCTCCACACAACCTGTGGACTGGCAGTTAAATGCAGTCATGAGTTTAAGGGGGACTCCGTAGTTTCTTCACCTTTTGTTTCATTGATTTTTCATTTAAAAGTGAACATCTGTAAAAGTCAGCTTTTTGTGTAGTTACAATGTTCCCACTGCGTCAAAGGGACGTCTTTTATGTCATTTTGGATGATTTTAGTCCACTGACGAGGTTGTTTTGTAGCTCCAGGTCTTTTTTTATACATCTATTACACTTCTAGTGTTGATGTCAGTAGGCCCTCTGTGGACGGGCTTTTTATAGTCCAAATCTGGTGGCTGTGGACGTCGTTTCAATGTCAAACTTAGACTTAAATTAGAGTTTTTCTAAAGCTTCCACCTGTATAGGCTCTGTAGTCCCATGTTTCCACAGGTAGAGGGCGCTGTACTGAAGCAGTAAGCAAATGTACTGTTTATGAGAAAGCTGCAGTCAGCTGAGACTGAAGAAGTCACCTGATGATGATGATGAAACATTTCTCCCTCTGAGACGTCCAGATGAACAGAATCAAGCTTTTCCGATGGATTTCAATGTTTTTAATATTTCACTTTTTTTAAATAAATGGTTGTTTTAACCTAATTACAAACAAATAAGTTGAATAATTAAAATAAATAAACCAGTTTAGGAAAAACTGGAAAACTTAAAATAACAAACAAAACAAAACATGTTGTGAATAATTTGAGTAACACAGAATAAATCGTGTTTGTTTATCTATCTTACGTCCGATGTTTAGTGGGTTAGGTTAATAAAACTATTCTGGAAAAACTATTTTTAGCCAAAACAATCATAATATGATGATTATAGTTTTTACTATAATCAGTCCGGTAGTTTATTTTAATGCTGCAGAGTGTATTTGGGCACACAGAAGGAAAAGGATAAAGGGGAGGAGCAAGACATTGAACGATGCTTGTTCTTGGTCAGACTCAGTTTGTTACAAATTCAATTTTCAATTCAATTCAATTCAATTTTATTTATATAGCGCCAAATCACAACAAATGTCGCCTCAAGGAAATGATATATTATATATATATATATATATTACATATTTCACTGTGGGTTTGTCTTTAACCCACAGTGATATTCTGTGAAGTGACTTAGTTCACATTTTTCTTTTTCTTTTGACTTTTTGTGGCTTTAAAGTGTTTCAGGGGATTTCCCTAAACGTAAACTTTTAAATACAATACAAATGAAACATTCAGCTTTAGACCTGCAGTGACACCATGCAGGGTAAAACAACGAAGGCTAGAAGCTGGCAATAGACACCTTTCTTTATGAGGGCAGCAGCTGTAAGAGTATGTAATCCAGAGACTACGACAGCCGTAGGCAACCGTTAAAGAGAGAAGTTCAATTCAATATAATTCACTTTTGTTTATATAGCACCAAATTGCAACAACAGTCACCTCAAGGTGCTTTATATTTCCAGGTAAAGACCCAATAATAGAGAGAAACCCCAACAACCAGAAGAATCCCCACCCCTGTGAGCACTAAAAGAGGAAAAACTCCCTTTTAACAGGAAGAAACCTCAGACAGAACCAGGCTCAGGGTGGGCGGGGCCATCTGCTGTGATTGGTTGGGGTGAGAACAGGATAAAAGACATGCAGAGTGGTTATAAACATGTGGAAGAAAGAGAAACTGTAAGAATGACATAGCTGGACAATACAGATATGAGAGTGAGCAGGAGGACAGTGGGAAGTGTTTCTGTGGGTACGATGAATCCACACCCACAGGCTTCAGGAGCAGTAACCATGGAAACTTGGAGCAATTAGCAGGAACCAAATTTTCTTTTATCAGCGGCTGTGAGATGGTCGAGCTAGCATTTACGGACAGAAGTGGGAAAACATCACAGACCATGACAACATGATGAAAGGCTTCATATTCAGCATTGACATGTGGGAGGAGCCTCTGTGGCCATTAACTGCAGCCTGACAGCTTCCCTCCTCTCTGACTCTAACACAATCTCTCCTTCTCCTTCTTCACACTCATTGTCCTGTTTGCTGTCTGATTTCCTTTACCAACCCTTCATACTTACTTCCTCTGTTTCCCTCTCACTCTGTCTGTGGCTGTGTCTTTTTCTCCTTCTGTGGCACCTGTCCCATTTCCCCCCCTCATGTCCAGCCTTTTACAGCGCTGCGCCGCTCACCTCGGCTGGCATCATTCCCATCATGCAGTCGCTCTGCCCAGATGGACAGAGAGATGAATTTGGTTTCCTGCAATATAAGAACTCCACGTGAGTAGGAAATATGTTCACTGCTTCTCGAGCACACTCTAAGGTCAGTTCTTCTACACATGATGGGTCCAGTGCAGAGGCCTCTGACCCCCCCAAGCCCCTCACAGCCTCTGCAGCTGAAGAGGCTTGAATCGAACGCTCACTTTTGTGATCAATGTTGCTAGAATGTTACAACATTATTTTAATAGTTATTTTAGATTTGAGAGATCATAAATGTAGCATATTTTCTGCTGAGGCAACATGTACAACACAGTTTTTATGTGCAGGCACTAAAAAGTCAACATATTACAGAAGCTGTCATTAACTCCAGCCTGTACAGAGACTGTTCGTCTTCTTTTGAGGTGTGAGAATGTTTCATGTCTGAATCTGTTCAGTGTGACCCAGCTGCTGGAGCGGATCAGTGAAGTGGTTGAACAGAATCAGCTCTTCACATCTGATAGACCTGGTTTAGGTCAAGAGCTGGAGACCCTGCAGCAGCACCTGGAGAGCCTCAGCTCCACCCCATTACCACATGACCACAACTTTAACAACAGCCAAGGTGTGACTTTTACACTTTAGACTTTAGAGCTGTTGTTGTCATTGTGGAAAGGTGCAAAGTAAAGAAAGCAATATTCAACAAGGAAAAGTCCATATATGTGAGTAAACTATATACATGGTGTCTGCGTAGAAACATTGAAACAGAAACATTGTGGGGCTGTACACAAGCAGGTATATGATATCATAAATAAATAAGGGTGGAGGGGCTCTGGTCATTTAGGGTGGGGATAGGGCTGTGCGATATGACCAAAATCTCATATCCCGATATAAGACATCTATCGTCCGATAACGATATAAATCACAAAAATGTAACATTTTCTGTAAAGTCTGTGAATCTCGGGCAGCTCGACTTGTGTGAAGTGTTTCCAGCTGGGCGTCGTGTAGCTGAGTCGAGTGTTTTAACCGATGCATGAAACGATACATTTTTAGACATAAGTTGTAACGGCGCCGTTTTCTTTGTGAGTATTTATTACACGGCGTGCTGCGGGGAAAAGCCTGTTCTAACGTTTGAGTCTAAGGTTGATTTTTTAGCACCTGGCGTCTTTTTTACTTCTCATCCGTAAATAATCTGCTCTTTCACGTGATTCAGTTTATTTTGAAAAGTCTCAACAGGATCTTGAGCTTTATTGTGAAAGGTTTATGTGGAACATAAACAAGCAGACACGCGATGGTGTTACCGTCGTTGTTGCTAACGACAACGCATAAAAACAGGCGCTTGTCCGTCTGTAGTGTGGTTATATTAAATATAAGAGAAAGAGAGAACTTTAAGAAATTAATAATAACTACAGTGACATCAGAACCATGAAAAATATTGCTGTAAACAGTTTATTTTGCGACACCACGAAACAAACAATAGCGTAAAATGAAACGACGTTTTTATATCGTCATCCGATATATATGGTTATATCAAACAGCCCTAGGTGGGGATGGTAATTCCACTGAGACCAAAAATATAAATAAAAGGAAAGACTGAGATATTGATCATGGGATGGCAGCAACATAGTTGATCAATAGCAGCGTCACAGTGACTTCCAGCTATATTAAATCCAGTTTGACTGTTGCTTTGTGGAAGTCCGTGCTTCACCGTTTTGGAACAGTTCTTGTGTTTCGAATTTCCTTTTGAGAAAGAGGACAAAGTGTTAGCGAGTCGGTGCAAGATCCTGCACTGGGACAAGCCACAGTGTGTTTCCTTCTTCCAGTGATGACCCTCAAAATGAAGATTAACTCAGTTTAGCTCCACAGTGAAATTTCAAACCAACATATGCACAGTTGGGAATCTAATCTTATGTAGCAGGAGAGCCACGAGCAGAATGATGGCGAAGAAACTCGTTTCCTCTGAGTGCAGTAGTAGAACGTCTCGATCATACATCATACATCATACATCATATGTGTTACTTTCAAAACTCTTGTTTTACTGAATGACATGAAAGTGTTGACATTATTTCATGTGTGTTGGGTGCAGGCTTCACTCTGGCCAGCGTGTTGAAGAATGAATCAGTTTTCCAGCAGTTCCTGATCAAGAACCTTTCCTTGTCTGACTCCATAGCCAACCTTCTGCTCAACACTCCAGTGAGCCTCGGAGAGGTATTTACCACCACTAACAGAAAGTCTTCAGTCTGTTTGGTTTATTCACCTCAGCTCAGGTAAATTGCTGTTATTTTATAATATGTCATGCGACCCTTTTGGGTTTGTTTTTTCCGAGTTGCTATGGTAATTTTTCCCATCCCGTTACAAAATCAATTTAAAAAGCAGCCAATGTCCAAAGGACGAAACCTTCATAATGCCCAGAAGGCATTGATAAAATAATCACAGATGGTAAAAGTCCCAGGAAAACCGAGTTAACGATAAAAATGATAACAAAATAACGCTGAAAACCGATAAAAACCCTGAAAACTATACATTTCACACCTGAGCCTCAACTCTCGCGGCCCGGTACCAAACGACTCACGGACCGGTACTGGTCCGAGGCCCGGGGGTTGGGGGCCCCTGAACTAAATGATAGGTGATGCTCAAAATTCATCAAAAGGTTTTTGTGATGCTTTTGAATAATCATACAATATAATCCTGAATTAAGTGAAGGTTGGATGGCATTGGTGCAGTAAACTCATGAACAGCTGTTGCTTAATGTTTGTTGTAATCATTGTGTTCTGCTTTGAGGAGAAACTGCATCTGTATCCAGATAACTCATCCATATCACCTGAAACACCTTCCCAGTTATTTCAACTACTATTCAGACAGTATGTTGTGCTGGTGTGTTCATGAGTACATTGTTAGCTTTAGTACTTTAAAGAACTCTGTTAGTGTCCTGAGAGGGAGTCAGAGGATGGACAGCTTCCTTCAGTCAGGCATTAGCATGTGGCTGCAGAGGGGAACTGGATTCCAGTAACACACTGGTCTCTAACTCTTCAGAAGGATATGCACTGCAGGGAATCCAGTTAGCTCACACAATACTCCTGCAAATGTGTCTGCAATTAATAAGCTAGTTTAGAGCAAATGTCTTTAAGCCAACCCAGCTTCAAGTGCTGGATTGAAGCTGGAAAGAGCAAAGAAATATCCCGAGATCAAACGTCCATTACAGAGTCGTTCAGTAAAGATGGATAGCTGGTAGTGTCCACGATCTGTGCAAATTACACCTGTGAAGACTTGGCTGTGAAGCCCCTCCTCTCAGTCCCTCCCAAACATGCCAGAGGAGTTCCACGGAGCATAAAAAGAAACATAAAAAAGTAAAAATAAATAAATAAATAAATAAATTTTAAAAATCCCAAAACAACATTTTTGTATTATTAACGTTTGCTTTTTAAGTTTTATCGTATCCTTCTATACCAGTTTGTTTTGCAATGCCAAAATCAAGTCACACAATTCTGGCCATCAGTTTGTGGCCTGAAGTTCAAGCACACAGAGGCTCTGCAGCACGACAGTGATTGGAAACACACCAACATCTCCACGGCTGAGTGGTCAAAGAAACAAAAAGTTTTGAGTGGCTTAGTCAAAGTCCATACTTAAATTTGGTTTGACGTTTAACGGGCCTTTCATACTCAAAAACCCTCCGGTGTGGCTGAACAGAAAGCACTAGAACAGTGGTCCAGAAGCTCCGCAGTGACTCGCTGACACTTTTGTGTGTGATCTGTAGGTTTACAGCCTCATCGTCGGTACACATTTCGGAGATGGCGGAGGAGCCCACAGCTGGATTCAACAGGCCAAGGGCACCACACAAAAACCTAGAGACAGAGTCCTTCAGTTAGAAGTAAGTGCTTCAAGACTTCAAGGCTCATGTGGGCAACGACCGTGAGACCTGGAGGGGTGTAACTGGGAGGAATGGTCTGCCTTATCTGCACCCAAACGCTGTTGCATTATCTGACTTCTGTGCAAACAGTTTGTCCATAACAAACACCATCTTCCATCATTACGGTGTCCATACGTGCACATGGCCCCAGGACATCCTAGGCTGCAGGTCAACGATCGATTTTGTAATCGCATCATCAGGTCTGAGGCCGTATGTTCTGGGCAGTCATTCTCAAACTGTGGTACGCATACCACTGGTGGTACGTGGGCTCCCTCTAGTGGTATGAGGGAAGTTTCCCCCAAAAATTAAGATGAAATAAAATACCATGTTCTGATTTTCGAAAAATTAAATTGTACAGCTCTGCTATCACTTCCAACATAAATTAAGACTAAACAGCAGTGGCGTTTGTAGGGTTACTGAGGTTGGGCTAGCTGGGCTAGCTTTTTTTTTTTTTTTCGCCTGTCCCATTTGGCTCTTTTGCCATCAGAAATATTGTCTAAAGGCGAAGAAAGATACCCAACGGATTTACTTTACCAAATGGTCCATTTGATTCACCTTTTATTGTTTATTTTATTTTCACTTGCTGAATACGGGACAGACTTGACTGGGGGAAAGAAAGAGGGAAAGAAAAACAGCTGAGAAGAGGGACGGGGAAGAAGGGCAAAAAACAAAAACCAACAGAATAAGCAGACAAAAATAAAAAATAAAAATACATATATCAATCACCTGGATCACCTGTTGAGAAAGAAAAAAGAAAACAAGCAGAAGAAAACGAGAGTAATAGAATAAACAACATCACAATGATCTATGTGAATATAACAGTAAATACTAAATATTAAACATTATTGTGCAGCACGTATCGACAGCGCACAGTGTGCTTTGAGGTAGGAGCCAAAAAGGGTGTAGTTTGTGTGTGTGATCACCCGTGTGTACACCTGTGAGCATGGACGCGCTTGGCCAGCTGTCTTAACTGAAAGAAGCAGGACTGAACTACTGCACTCACCTGCTTATTCACTTTAAAAGAACCATCAAGGTAGACACCGAGGTTTTTGACATGTGTTTTACAGTAGGAGGAAAAGGCGCCCAGAGAGCTGTCGAAAATGACAACTTCACTTTTATTTTCATTCAGCTTTAGAAATTTAACGACATCCACTGTTTGATGTCGTCAAGGCAGCATAATAAGAGCTGCGGATGGTCTGACCCTGCTTTTAAAGGGAGATAAATCTGCAGATCATCAGCAAAACAGTGAAATGAAATGCTGTACCGCGAGAAGATGGAGCCAATGGCAACAAATAGAGTGCGAACAGGGCAGGACCCAAAATAGAGCCTTGAGGTACACCGTATTTAAGATGGGCTATTTTGGATTTATGGGGGCCCGTATTGACATAAAAAGACCTTCCTGACAAGTGGGACTGAAACCACTGTAGGGCAGAGCGAGCCCTTTAAATCTCTTAAAGCATGATGGGACGCAGCCTGTAGCAAAGCACGTATAAATTAATCTCAGGATAAAAGGCCCGGCAGTATTAAAAGTGCTTTTAAGCAAGCTTGGGGGGAGACAATCAGAGGGGCAGTGTGATGATCTTAGGTTACTAACTACTAGTCAAGTCATTAAGGGAGACGGGATCAAAGACAGCTGAGCACACAGGAGAAAGACTCGGATCTGAGGCAGCAGACGACGAGAGCCCTGATGGATAGAACTTGTCATTAAAAAATGCTAAAAAATCATCACAAATACTTGGTGAAGAAATGACTCCAGCATTATCACGTGAACTAAGAAAACGATTAAGGACATTTACCCGAGGCCTGTGACTGTTTACTGACACTAAGTTTGAGACAAACTGTGTCTTTGCAGTTTTTACAGCTTCTGTCCTTTTTCCATCTCCTTTCGGCACGTCTACAGTCACGTCTAAGGGAGCGCGTCTGTTCATTCAACCACGGCTCTGATAATTGCTTAGTGCGCACAGTCCTAAAAGGGGCAATCGAGTCCAAAATATCAGTGCAGGTAGAATGAAGAGTTGGAGTTCATTATTCCAGAGTCCATAAAGGCAGCAGAAAAAGCGGCGCTGTTAGAGCATTAAGCGCTGCTTTTTGTGTGCTGGGGCGCACGGCTTATCTACCGAGCAGTGCAGCGTTAGAGTGAACAACACAGGAAGATGATCAGAGATGCGCAACTCGGATATTTTCGTGATGCACACATCCAGCCCGCGGGAGAGCACCGAGTCCAGTGTGTGACCTTTTTCTTGCCTCTGAGAGGGACGTGAACGCCACATGGCAAAGACCAGAATCACATGTGTGTTGTTTGAGTGTAGACCGTGTGTGTGTGTGTGTGTGTGTGTCACACAGAGCCTGAAAGTCTTTATGAAGACTTTAGCGACTAACCTATCAGGACCTTTGGTCATGTAAAGTGTTTCTGTGGTTCACAGGACAGCCTCTTAACTGCATCCACACTTGAGGACCTCACCTGTGGGGACAGGTCCTCTGAGCTGAGCAAGATTCTGCTGGTACCTGAGAAGCAGCGACCCGTGATCCAGGCGTATCGCAATTCTGTGTGTAGCGAAGGGGCGGAGCAAAAGTCAGCACGCTTCAAGCAGCTGAGCCTGGAGCTGAGAAAGCAGATCAACACGCAGAGTGTCACCGAGAAGGTAACATGGAGGACATTGTCCATCAGGCCGTTTTTAAACATTGGTATAGTTACAGTTATCATTGAGAAATAATATTGTCAACTATATGCATGTTTTTCATTTCCAAGACCTACTCCACTTACTGTTTTGAGACCTACAGCCCTGGAGTTTAGGGATAGGAATTGAGAAGAATTTACCGCTTCTATTTTCCTCGTCTGACACACGAACTGATATTAGCTGATTGTAGAAGGAGTGCACGAACTGATAAGCGGAATCATTGAAAAGGCAGACTAACAATTCCAAGGAATTGGACTTCTAGGGACCGGTTTTCTACAAGAATTGGCTCTCAACTCTCATCCCTACCCGTGGTAGTCTAATAGTTGGTGCCCAAACACTGAAATTGCAAGAGCCCTATTGTATCTGATCCATTTAGTGTGAAACCCTGTTCTGTCTGCTTCATTCAGTTTTAGGTCTTCAGCACAAAGTGCAGAGGCGTTGTTGTGTCTGCTCCGTGGATTATTATTATTTTATGGAATGAATCAACTTTCTAAAGTCATGACCGTGTGTGCACATGCTTTAGTAACAGAGAAAATGTTCATATTTTATAGGTTTCACATACTGAGACTACAGGATGCTTTTTTGAACTTTTTGAACTATATTTGCTCAGTTTCACATACATCATCCATCTGGACCAAACCTGTCATATGGGTCCATCCCTGAACCCAGTACTATGTTAGCTTTTAACAACAGTCACAGCGCCACATAGTGGTGACAGAAACTGTCATGTTTTATATTTTGAGGTACAGTTTCATGGTGGTTTAGCAGAATCATATAACATTTGGTCAGGAAAGCCTTAATGAGTTGATGTTACTTAAAACAGTTGTGTTTGTTTGGTTTTTTGCCACAGGACACTACATGGTTTCTCAATTGTCAAGTCTGTCAAAAACTGGGCATGCTTGAGTCCAAACTGTTTGTAATCATCATCCCATCCATCCATCCATCTGTCCATTTTCTACCGCTTATCCTTGGCCGGGTCGCGGGGGCAGCAGCCCAAGCAGAGAAGCCCAGACCTCCCTCTCCCCAGCCACCTCCTCCAGTTTATCTGGGGGAACACCAAGGCGTTTCCAGGCCAGCCGAGAGATATAATCTCTCCAGCGTGTCCTGGGTCTGGCCCGGGGCCTCCTCCCAGTGGGACATGCCCCGAAAACCTCGCTCAGGAGGCGCCCAGGAGGCATCCTTGTCAGATGCCCGAACCACCTCAGCTGGCTCCTTTCGATGTGGAGCAGCAGCGGCTCTACTCTGAGCCCCTCCCGGGTGGCCGAACTTCTCACCCTATCTCTAAGGGAGAGGCCAGCCACCCTTCGGAGGAAGCTCATTTCTGCCGCTTGTATCCGCGATCTCGTTCTTTCGGTCACTACCCACAGCTCGTGACCATAGGTGAGGGTAGGGACGTAGATCGACCGGTAAATTGAGAGCTTTGCTTTTACACTCAGCTCCCTCTTCACCACGACAGACCGGTGCTGTCACTGCAGCCGCTGCACCAATCCATCTGTCGATCTCCCGCTCCCCCCTCTGCGAATCGCTACCTTATTGTGGTGGAGGGGTTTGTGTGTCCCAGGGATCCCAGGGGCTATGTTGTCTGGGGCTTTTGCCCCCTGGTAGGGTCTCCCATGGATGAGGGACCAGACAAAGAGTAATTCAGAAGACCCCTATGAAAAGACCATCGAGGGAACAGTTCACCCCTGCCCGGGATAGGGTTACCTGGCTCCAGCCAGGGTTACCTGGCTGAGGGCAAGCATCTGGTGGCCGGGCCCGAAAAAGGGACATAGGCCCATCTTCCTGCAGACCCACCACCGTAGGGGTCGGGTGCAATGTGAGTCGGGCGGCGGCCAGGAGCGGAGGTCCTGGCGGACCGATTCTCGGCTACCAATACTGGCAATTGGGTAATCATCATCCCATGTAGGTGAAATTTTAGTTGGTGCTTCAACACGATATAGATCAGCAAAACATGCAATAGTGAGTATTCTCCATTGCACCTAGTAGTAGTAACATAACAGGAAGTTATGTTGATTTTAGTCATTTTACCATTAGGACCTGATAGAGACAGCCAATCAAGTACCCAAAAGCAAAGGAAGTAACTGTATGGCAGGAACTGGAGACGACCTAAACCACATTCTTGAGCACTCACTACGTCTAAAGATTTTAGAAACCAGTACTGTGATCACCCACACGGGGATTTGGCTAGAACCTGGGAGGAGCATGTACTGCAGAGCTCTTAAATGGATGTAACGTCTGAAGATAATTAAAGTCTCCGATCGTATATAACTGGTTCCACATATAAGTGTACATGTGTGACCCCATAACTAGCACCTTTGCTCATGTGTCTTGGGCTGGCCTCTGCCTCCTCCTTTTAATTGATGTGTTTTAAGGTTTTATTCTGGTACCTGTGATTTCATGTAATCTGAATAAAAACCTGCTGAAAGTGTATTTTTTTATTCAAATTATATATTTATATATATTCAATTTTAAGGTACTCAATGCCATATTTAAATGCCATATGTATAAAATAATAGATGTCTATTAATTAACTTCTATTTTATCATGTGTGACAAGTATTTTGGGCTTCAGTCTCAGTTTATGCAAATTGGAATTATTTCAATCAAATGGAGGATGCTTTAATTAATTTTGCTTTGTCCTAAGGCTAGGGAGAATTAAACCTTATTTAAATATTTACATTTTGGATGATTAAATCTCTATAACTTGCTATTGTGGATTGGTAGTACTACTTGTATTTAGACTGTGATCTGAACGGCACGTTTAACTGGCAGATATAAGTTTTTTATTAGTCATACTAAGCGTGGGTGTGGACTCTTCCAGCTGTACGGTTTGATTTGATTTTTGTCTGGATCCTTTTCTTTATTTTGTAATTCTCTGGGAACCATGAAGACCCAAGCTGCTGCTACACGTTCTTTTCACTGTCCAGGAGTGTGAATGTGGACTAGCAGCTCTGTCATTGAGGTCAGCCTGAGGTTGTGTGGGTCCAGTTTGCAGAAAGACCAGTTGATGCCTGAATGTGTGTCAAAGAGGCACACGACTACAGAACAGACTTTGTTACTCACACAAAGAGTTTCTGACAGTTGGCCTTGCGAAAGACAGTTGTAACAGTACTGTGTGGTTCTCTGCCCCGAGACGCCCACAGTGCTGTCAGATGGTAAGCATGTCTATTATAGTCTACGCTTCATAATGGTCTGGCAGCCTTTGGACATGCATTTGAAATGCAATAAGTCTCCTAATCAGATAGAAATATGAACAAATTTACCATCTAGTCAAAGGAAAGAAAAAGCAACTAAAAGCTATTAAACAATGTTCAAAAATTTAAATAAACATGCATTGAAGTCAAAGTTAGTGTTGAATCATTCCTTAATTTGTAGAAGCGCAAAGACTTTACATTTGTCTTTGCTTGACTATAAACCTGCTGTAATGATTGTTGTTGAGTCATTTTTGTTATCTGTTTGTGCTACGTTTTGAAGGAACAATCAGATTGGTTATTATTGCCAAAACTTTGGGCTGCTTCTTCTTCCAACTGTTGTTTCAGTTGGTCAGTTTCTCTCTGTTTAACTACTAAAAGCTTCTGGACCTGGTTCAGTGTAGTTTCTTCATCTTCTGTCTATGGTTGAGGTAAGTTCATTAATCATTTGACAGATTGTTATCATTGTCACCAGAAGATCTCTTGTTATCCATATGAGCAACAGGCAACTTAAACAGGCTTAAATAGTGAAGTCAGTGGTCACCCTTCCCTTTTGTTTGACTGTTTGGCCTTGAGACATGCATCCACGTGTGTGTGGAATATCTGGATGCCTGTGTGCAAGCCCACATCCATATCTACAGTCAAAGTCGTCCCCTTCCTGGCCTCATTATGTCAAGATTGGTAATCTTGGCAAGAGGTAATCTGCCAGTATATTACACTTGCTGATGGTGAACCTAAAAGGCTGACGTGAGAGCTACCATTGTAACAGGCAGCTGTTGTAATTCTGTTGGAATTGATCCAAGTGGCTGCTTGGTGGTCAGTTTCCAGATCAAATTCCTATCTACACAAGTAATATTGGAGTTTCTCCAGTGCCCACTTAATGGCCAAGGCTTCCTTCTTCACAGTGGAATACATTGTGTCATGTGGCTTCCAGCCAAGATATAGGACTGGATGTTCTTTTCCATGGTCTCCTCGGGCCAGGACTGTTCTAGAGTGATCTGTGGAAGCATCAAAAATCTTCAGCTTAAGTCAGGACTCCTGCAGAGAGGTCTGTTAACACATAGTGAGTGAGAAAGGTGACTGGAAAGGAAAAACTCAATGCATCATGGGAATCCCCGGCAGCCTACGTCTATTGCAGCATAACTAAGGGAGGATTCAGGGTCACCTGGTCCAGCCCTAACTATATGCTTTAGCAAAAAGGAAAGTTTGAAGCCTAATCTTGAAAGTAGAGATAGTGTCTGTCTCCTGAATCCAAACTGGAAGCTGGTTCCACAGAAGAGGGGCCTGAAAACTGACTCCAAGGTCCCTCTCAGGGTTACTGGAGGCCAAGGTAATGCCATCCAGAGTAAGAATCTGGTTAGATATTATATTTCCAAGATTTATAGTAACTTCAGTTTCGTGTAAATTTGAGAAAATTAGAGGTCATCTTGGTCTTTATGTCTCCTAGTTTATCTAATTAGTGTGTGTTAATTGACTTTGTGGATAGATAAATTTGGGTATCATCTGCACAGCAGTGAAATGTGTGCTATGCCTTCTAATGATACTGCCAAGGGGAAGCATGTATAATGTAACCTTTTACATTTTTGGAGTACACATAGATAATAAACACCAATGCACTCTACAGGAAGGGCAAGCGTCGTCTTTATTTTCTAAGGCAGCTGAGGTCTTTTAAACATCTGTTGGAAAATGCTCAGGATTTTCTATGAGTCTATTGTGACCATGCTATCCTTCGTGAGGTTGCATGATGGAGCTTCAGGTTGAGGGTCGCAGATGCCAACGGACTCAAACTGGTCCGCAAGGCCAGTAAAGTTGTGGTGATGGAGCTGGACTGCCTTAAGGTGGCGTGGGAGAGGCAAATGTTGTCCAAGATAAGGACAACATTTGTCCTTATCTGCTTATTGCAGCAGCATTCTTCTTCCACCACGTTGCTAGTACCTCCCACCTACTCAATGACGTGCTGGCCAGTCACAGGAGCACGCTCAGTAAGAGGCTGGGATTACCCAAATGCAGATTTAACAACACAGGAAATCATTCCTGCCTGCAGTAGCACTGCATTGGTACAAGATGATAAGAGTGGAGAATTATACCCTTTAGTTAGTTACAGCACTTTCAGAAAGACGTCTACTGTGAGAATATCTGTTCTCAATGGTGTGTAATCTCTTATTGTAAATTTATTAAGAAGTGATCAGAGAAAAGAAGGACATTAGGGAATGTTGTTAAATATTCAGTTTCTATGTCAGAACAAAATCTCTATTGTGATTAAAGTGGTGGGTGGGTTCTTTTACATTTTGAGAGAAGCCAACAGAATCTAAGAACACATTAAATGCCATGTTGAGGCTGTCATTACATTGGAGATTATGTATCCGAATTTCAGGAGCGGGACCACGCCTCCAAACATGCTCCTTGCGGTTGTCATCTATATAGGTTCCTCCCAGTTCTGCAAACTGTTCGTTCTCGTTTACGTGCAAACAGGGTCCATTCTCAGCAAATACCTTTAAACACAGCTCATCTCTCAGGAGTAACGTAATTTTACTCACCCTTTGCTACAATCGCCCTTTCGTCCATCAGTGCGTCAGACGAACAACTACTCAAGCTCTGCATCCATCGCTTTTCCTCCGGCAATCCCAGAAACACACTTCCACTTCCAAAAAACCGAATCCTGACGACCTTCTAGCAGTTTTCTCTACGTCTATCCATCCAGTCGGTTTATCTCCGCTAAATCCAGTCATGAAGTAACTCCGGCCGCCCGCCACTTCAGCAAAAACCAGCGAGGTCGCCGCGAAAAGAACTCACAGCTCCTCCCACGTTGCACGTTGTCTGCATAGACAAATAAATAAAAAGGCACCAGGTTGCCAGGTTTTCCTTCATCCCCCATTTGCATGCAGCATCTAGCATCCCTACTACCGAACTGCCAGTTTTTCCACTTCTATCATTGCAAGCAGCAGCAAACCCTTCTAGCACAGTGGTGTCAGGCTCTTGCTATATCTGCCATGTGCAAACCGCAGTGACAAGCTTCTTACCACTGAGTTGCCAGTTCCTGTCCATCTATCATGGCTAAAGCAGCAGAGAATCCTTCTAGGTGGTTCCTTCTATATCCATCATTCGTAATCACAGCAGCAATCTTCTTCCACCACGTTGCTAGTTTCTCGGCATCCGTTATTGCAAAGCAGCAGTAAACCTCTCTGGCACCGAGATGCCAGGTTCTCTCTTTATCCCTCATTCGCAAACGCAGCAGCACGCTTTTTAATATAGAGTTGCAAGTTTCTCTGCTCGGCACCGAGATGCTAGATTCACTGCCATCTTTCCTGCCTTCGTAAAGCACCGGCGAACCCCGTGGCACCAAGATGCCAGGTTCTCTCTTTATCCCTTATTCGCAAATGCAACAGCATGCCTCCGGCACCGAGATGCCAGGTTCTGTCCTCTATCGCTCCTTTTAAGACATCCAAACTGCGTTGTGCACATAATTCTTCATGGCGTCCCTTCACATCTCATGTGCTTTCACCAGCATCATCAGGCATCCACCCTCGACACAATCATTCGAGACCGCTCTCTAAGTCGACTCACGGTTCTGACTGCGTCTGAACGACTTATCATCTCCCACGAAGTCCAGTGGACTCGCACTCTGCTCTCGGACGATTTTGACGTTATTATTGCAGAGATTATTTTCCTCTAATCAGTCTTTCAATTCATCAACTCTCCCCAAGCTGCTGCTGTCACTTCTGTTAATTCAGAAATCAGCTCAGGCGTTATTGCTACCTTATCTGAAGTAATTAACCAGCTAAGCACCCCCTCTCCATCTTCTACTCAAAGACAAGCTTTTCGAGCCGCCAAGCCCTACCTCAAATCTCAAATCCAGCATTCTTCTCTGTCAGAGCTTAAGCTCAAAGTTGAGCCACGTTGCTATTGAGGGTTCCCCTCATTCATCCATTAAGATTTCCGTTGTTTGCAACTTCCTTTGATCTCTCCTCCTGCCATTCCTTCCGAATTGTCCGAGCTCATCCTATCCACACCACGGAGCGACGTTTGCTCTCCATGCGATCGTCTTTGTCCTCTTCTCCTTCTCTCTCCCCAACTGGTTGCGGCAGATGGCCCCGCCGCTTCCTGAGCCTGGTTCTGCTGGAGGTTTTTTCCTGTTAAAAGGGCGTTTTACCTTCCCACTGTCGCCAAAGTGCTTGCTCATAGGGGGTCATATGATTGTTGGGTTTTCCTGTAGACATCATTGCAGGGTCTTGAGGCATCTGTCACTGTGGCTCGGTGCTGTATAAATAAGTTGAATCAAAAATCAAATTATTCCGCTGACGTCTTCGACCTTCGTATCGCACAGTTATTACTGCTTCTAGGGGATGCCTTCTTTGGGGATCTGCCAGGCCCGGGAACTGTCACCAGTCCCCTTCGAGGCCTGTCCCAGACCGCAGCTTAATTAATGTCCAAGCATTCACCTTTACCTACTAAAATGCTGTCAAACCTAAAATGAGGATGTGGGTCCAGCTAGTGAATTGGAGATTATGTATTGGAATTTCAGGAGCGGGACCACGCCTCCAAGCACGCTCCTTCCGGATGTCATCTATATAGGTTCCCCCCAGTTCTGCAAACTGTTCATTCTCGTTTACGTGACCCACCCTCCCTCCCTCCTTGTTCTCAATTCTTTAACTTCTTCACTCCTATTTATAACACGGGGATCTGCCAGGCCCGGGAGCCGTCGCCAGTCCCCTTCGAGGCCTTCCCCAAACCGCAGCTCAATTAATGTCCAAGCATCACCTTTACCTACTAAAACGCTGCCAAACCTAAAATGAGGACGTGGGCCCAGCTAGTGAATGGATGTTAAAATTCAATTCAATTCAATTCAATTTTATTTATATAGCGCCAAATCACAACAAAAGTACCCTCAAGGCGCTTCATAGATACAGATAAAAACCCAACAATCATATGACCCCCTATGAGCAAGCACTTTGGCGACAGTGGGAAGGAAAAACTCCCTTTTAACAGGAAGAAACCTCCAGCAGAACCAGGCTCAGGGAGGGGCGGGGCCATCTGCTGCGACCGGCTGGGGTGAGAGAAGGAAGACAGGATAAAAGACATGCTGTGGAAGAGAGACAGAGGTTAATAACAGATATGATTCAATGCAGAGAGGTCTGTTAACACATAGTGAGTGAGAAAGGTGACTGGAAAGGAAAAACTCAATGCATCATGGGAATCCCCCGGCAGCCTACGTCTATTGCAGCATAACTAAGGGAGGATTCAGGGTCACCTGGTCCAGCCCTAACTATATGCTTTAGCAAAAAGGAAAGTTTTAAGCCTAATCTTAAAAGTAGAGATAGTGTCTGTCTCCCGAATCCAAAGTGGAAGCTGGTTCCACAGAAGAGGGGCCTGAAAACTGAAGGCTCTGCCTCCCATTCTACTTTTAAATACTCTAGGAACAACAAGTAGGCCTGCAGAGCGAGAGCGAAGTGCTCTAATAGGGTGATATGGTACTACAAGGTCATTAAGATAAGATGGGGCCTGATTATTTAAGACCTTGTATGTGAGGAGCAGGATTTTGAATTCAATTCTGGATTTAACAGGAAGCCAAAACAGGAGAAATATGCTCTCTCTTTCTAGTCCCTGTCAGGACTCTTGCTGCAGCATTTTGGATTAACTGAAGGCTTTTCAGGGAGTTTTTAGGACTTCCTGATAATAATGAATTGCAGTAGTCCAGCCTGGAAGTAATAAATGCATGAACTAATTTTTCAGCGTCACTCTAAAACAGGATATTTCTAACTTTAGAGATGTTGCACAAATGGAAGAAAGCAGTCTTACATATTTGTTTAATATGTGCGTTGAAGGACATATCCTGGTCAAAAATGACTCCAAGGTTCCTCACAGTGTTACTGGAGGCCAAGGTAATGCCATCCAGAGTAAGAATCTGGTTAGATACCATATTTCTAAGCTTTTCAGCGCCGAGTACAATGACCTCAGTTTTATCTGAGTTAAGAAGAAGAAAGTTAGTGGCCATCCAAGTCTTTATGTCTTTAAGACATTCCTGCAGTTTAACTAATTGGTGTGTGTTATCTGGCTTCATGGACAGATAGAGCTGGGTGTCATCTGCATAGCAGTGAAAATGTATGCTATGTCTTCTAATGATGCTGCCTAAGGGAAGCATGTGTAATGTAAACAGAATTGGTCCTAGCACTGAACCCTGTGGAACTCCATAATTAACCTCAGTGTGTGAAGAGGACTCTCCATTTACATGCACAAACTGGAGTCTATTAGATAGATATGATACAAACCACTGCAGTGCAATACCTGTAATACCTACAGCATGTTCTAATCGCTCTAATAGGATATTATGGTCAACAGTATCGAATGCTGCACTAAGGTCAAGAAGGACAAGCACAGAGATGAGTCCACTGTCAGAGGCCATAAGAAGATCATTTGTAACCTTCACTAAAGCTGTTTCTGTGCTGTGATGAACTCTGAAACCTGACTGAAACTCTTCAAATAAACCATTCCTCTGCAGATGATCTGTTAGCTGTTTGACAACTACTCTTTCAAGGATTTTTGATATGAAAGGAAGGTTGGAGATTGGCCTATAATTAGCTAAGACTGCTGGGTCTAGAGATGCTTTTTGAGTAAAGGTTTAACTGCAGCCAGCCTGAATAGCTTCATATAGCTGATTATTAGAGATAGGTTGATCATATACAGTGGGGCAAAAAAGTATTTAGTCAGCCACCGATTGTGCAAGTTCCCCCACTTAAAATGATGACAGAGGTCAGTAATTTGCACCAGAGGTACACTTCAACTGTGAGAGACAGAATGTGAAAAAAAAATCCATGAATTCACATGGTAGGATTTGTAAAGAATTTATTCGTAAATCAGGGTGGAAAATAAGTATTTGGTCAATAACAAAAATACAACTCAATACTTTGTAACATAACCTTTGTTGGCAATAACAGAGGTCAAACGTTTACTATAGGTCTTTACCAGGTTTGCACACACAGTAGCTGGTATTTTGGCCCATTCCTCCATGCAGATCTTCTCAAGAGCAGTGATGTTTTGGGGCTGTCGCCGAGCAACACGGACTTTCAACTCCCGCCACAGATTTTCTATGGGGTTGAGGTCTGGAGACTGGCTAGGCCACTCCAGGACTTTCAAATGCTTCTTACGGAGCCACTCCTTTGTTGCCCGGGCGGTGTGTTTTGGATCATTGTCATGTTGGAAGACCCAGCCTCGTTTCATCTTCAAAGTTCTCACTGATGGAAGGAGGTTTTGGCTCAAAATCGCACGATACTTGGCCCCATTCATTCTGTCCTTAACACGGATCAGTCGTCCTGTCCCCTTGGCAGAAAAACAGCCCCATAGCATGATGTTTCCACCCCCATGCTTCACAGTAGGTATGGTGTTCTTGGGATGCAACTCAGTATTCTTCTTCCTCCAAACACGACGAGTTGAGTTTATACCAAAAAGTTCTACTTTGGTTTCATCTGACCACATGACATTCTCCCAATCCTCTGCTGTATCATCCATGTGCTCTCTGGCAAACTTCAGACGGGCCTGGACATGCACTGGCTTCAGCAGCGGAACACGTCTGGCACTGCGGGATTTGATTCCCTGCCGTTGTAGTGTGTTACTGATGGTGACCTTTGTTACTTTGGTCCCAGCTCTCTGCAGGTCATTCACCAGGTCCCCCCGTGTGGTTCTGGGATCTTTGCTCACCGTTCTCATGATCATTTTTACCCCACGGGATGAGATCTTGCGTGGAGCCCCAGATCGAGGGAGATTATCAGTGGTCTTGTATGTCTTCCATTTTCTGATGATTGCTCCCACAGTTGATTTTTTCACACCAAGCTGCTTGCCTATTGTAGATTCACTTTTCCCAGTCTGGTGCAGGTCTACAATTCTTTTCCTGGTGTCCTTCGAAAGCTCTTTGGTCTTGGCCATGGCGGAGTTTGGAGTCTGACTGGTTGAGGCTGTGGACAGGTGTCTTTTATACAGATGATGAGGTCAAACAGGTGCCATTCATACAGGTAACGAGTGGGGGACAAAAAAGCTTCTTACAGAAGACGTTACAGGTCTGTGAGAGCCAGGGATTTTCCTTGTTTGAGGTGACCAAATACTTATTTTCCACCCAGATTTACGAATAAATTCTTTACAAATCCTACCATGTGAATTCATGGATTTTTTTTTCACATTCTGTCTCTCACAGTTGAAGTGTACCTCTGGTGCAAATTACTGACCTCTGTCATAATTTTAAGTGGGGGAACTTGCACAATCGGTGGCTGACTAAATACTTTTTTGCCCCACTGTATAAGATCGAAGAATTAATCAATGGCAGGACTTCTTTGAGCAGTTTTGTAGGAATGTGGTCTAAAAGACACGTTGATGGTTTGGAGGAAGTAATTATTGAAGTTAACTCAGAAAGTTCGATTGGAGAAAAAGAGTCTAACTTAACATCAATGGAACTAAGAGTAGCTGTAGATAATATTACATCTGTGGGATGATTATTGGTAATTTTTTCTCTAATGATAAAAATTTTATTTGTGAAGAAGTTCATGAAGTCATCACTAGTTAACGTTAAAGGGATGTTTGGCTCAAAAGAGCTCTGACTTTTTGTCAGCCTGGCTACAGTGCTGAAGAGAAACCTGGGGTTGTTCTTATTTTCTTCAATCAGTGATGAGTAGTAAGCTGTTCTGGCTTTGCGGAGGGCTTTCTTATAAAGCAACAAACTATTTCTCCAGGCTAAATGATGATCCTCTAAATTTGTGACACGCCATTTCCTCTCCAGATTACGAGTCATCTGCTTTAGGGTACGTGTTTGAGAATTATACCACGGGGTCAGGTACTTCTGATTAGAGACCTTAGTTTTCACTGGAGCTACAGTATCCAGAGTCGTACGTAGTGAGGAGGTGAAATTATTAACAAGATAATCGACCTCTGTTGGGGTAGCGTTCAGATAGCTGCTCTGCTCTGTGTTGGTACAGGGCATTGAAGATAATAACAGTAAAATCACCCACAATAATTATTTTATCTGAGCTGAGCACTAAGTCAGATAAAAAGTCCCAGAAATCAGACAGAAACTCTGTGTAAGGCCCAGGTGGACGATAGATGATAATAAATAAAACTGGTTTCTGAGTTTTACAGCTGGACAAGACTAACCATCAGGCTTTCAAATGAATTAAAAGTCTGTCTGGGTCTTTGGTTAATAAGCTTGAGTGGACGATTGATGCCAAACCCTCTTTTGGCCTGTACTTCGAGGATTCTGATGATTACTATGACTGAGGGACATTCATTCATCTAAATTAACATTATGTTGAAACCAGGCAGACTAAATCAGTTTATTGATCAATTGTTAATTTATGTACTAACAGGGACCTAACGGGAGACCAAATATTAATCCAGATTTGACTGTTTTACTCTTTGGTGCAGTCAAGGATACTGTATTGTTCTTTCTTTGTGATTTCTTTATGTTTAAATCATTTTTTCCTGATTTTTGGTGATTTAGGAGTAGACATAGTCTTTAAGGGGATTTTGGAGGGATAAGGGAAGGAGAGAAGCTGCAGACAGCTCTGTAAGTCGCTCTTTCTGGTAAAGATGTTGGACAAATCAGTTCATCTGTTTGAAGCACCTCTTGCACCTCTAGTTCTTGGGCATCTCTGGCTCCACACTCATAATCCAAACATTGGTCACATAACAGCATTTCTGGTTAGATCACATGGCATCAACCCAACTGCATAAAATCTGCATCACCACCCTTATTCTCTTTCACCTCCTGCCGAACCACCAACTGATGTGAAACTTTCAAAATGTTTTCAGTTCAGGTATAGTGACAGCACAGGGAGGATTAAATTCACGAATTCAGTTATTCATCTACATCAGCAGGGGGTCTGGAGCAGATTGCAGTTGTGTTTTCAGGCAGCTTCAGTCTTTAGTTTGAGTAAAAATGTGCATTGACATTTGAAAACAGGGTCCTTTTTCATATGTCTGCTGTAGCCATCATGTAATTTGCCCATTTCCTCCTTTCTTCCCATCCAGCTTCACCTGCAGCCCAGCTCTTCGGCTCTTCTCTCTCAGTCTAACGTTGGGGCTCTGTTGAAGGAACTGGCTGATGTAGAGAGGCTTCTGAAGGATGTGGACCTGCTTTCTAGTCTGGCTCGCCTGCTGCCCAAAGGGGCCTGTGCTGGTCGAACTCCAGCATCGCCAGCAAACACAACATGGCCTCTCAATGCCACCACATGGGGCCCCAACACAACTGACATTCCCGGAGAGGGTGATGAAGGAGGAGAGGAAGGTGGAGGAGCAGGAAGTGGGAAAGGGAAGAAGGAAACGGAGAATCCTCATTCTCAGTTTTCAGCATTTGTACAGTTATGGGCTGGACTGCAGCCCATTCTGTGTGGGAATAACAGGTGGGTATGACAAAAACTGTCTTTAATTGTATGAGGAATGCTTTTGTCATGTTGTTTTAAATAATATGAACACACATTTAAAGAAGTGCCCACGTGTTTAGACTACTCCTTTTTACAAAAAAGCTATCCAACCGAAGAGAAACAGAAGCAGTCACAGGTTTTATCTTTATATGAACAATGGTCAGAGTACAAAGCATATGCAATGAGAAACCTCCTCCTCAGCTTCTCAACATAATAAAGTTCTAGCACATAAATTAAATACCAATCACATCAAGAATATGAGAACAGAGAGATTGTTAACAGCTTAAATGGGAAGAAATTAAAATACCAAAATACCTGGATATCAACATCAGCAAGAATGTCAATTAACTGTTTGTGAAAGTGAAATAAGAGGATTACTAGACTTGTAGATAGTAAACTGTGTGGAATTAAATGAACTACAACTGAGCTCTAAAAGGATAAATGGACTGGTTCTTATATAGCGCTTTTCGACTTTATCTGAGCTCCCAAAGTCTTTATACATTATCACATTCATAGCACTTTTTTTCTGGTTAAACACTTTCTGTCTAACATTCACACACACTCATACTCTGATGGATGCATTGGAGAGCACCTTGGGGTTGGTATCTTGCCCAAAGATATTTAACATGCAGACTGGAGAAGCCAGGGATCAAACCACCAACCTTCCCATTAGTAGAGCTACAGCTGCCCCACCTGTAACTGATATAATTGTTGTAAATCAAAGAAATTATTGCTAAAACCACAAAATACTATGATAATAAAAAAATTGAATTATTTTCAAACTACTCTGCTGTCCATAAACTTTATCGGCATACCGTTCTTTATGTAGTAAAGTGTGAAATATCTCAAAACATGCTTTATATTTTAGATTCTTCCAAATAGCCAACCTTTGCTTTGATTACTGCTTTGCACTGTGGCATTTATCTGGGCTCTAATCTGAGCTGTTAACTTGTGATTTCTGAGGCTGGTGACTCAGATGAATGTATCCTCAGCAGCAGAGGGACTCTTGGTCTTCCTTTCCTGGGGCGTCCTCATGTCAGACAGTTTCATCGTAGCGCATGATGATTTTTGCGACTCCACTTGGGGACACATTCAAAGTTTTAGCAACTTTTTGACTGACTTTCAGTCCTTAAAGTAATGATGGACTGTTGTTTCTCTTTACGTAGCTGATTTGTTCTCGCCATAATATGAATTCTAGCAGTTGTCAAATAGCGCTATCACCTGTGTCCCAACCTGACTTCTGCACAAAACAACTGATGGTCTCAGTGGCATTAAGAAGGCAAGAAATGAACAAATGGACCCTGACAGGCTCACCTGTGAGGTGACTACATCATGAAGCTCACTGAGAGAAGGCCGAGGGTTTGCAGCGCTGTCAACAAGACAAATGGTGGAATCTAAAATATAAACATATTTAGAGTTATTTATCATTTGCTTCCATATATCTGGCTTCATCTATTTGATGTCTTCAGTTTGTATCTACAATGTAGGAAGGGTAGTAAAAATAAAGAAAAAGCATTAAATGAGTAGGTGTGTCCAAACTTTTTACCTGTAGTGTATAACCTAGAAGATACAGATCAAATTCCAAAGTACTGTTAGTTATAGTAGGGCTGTCTTGGTCGACACGCCTCTACAATGTTCCATGGAGATCAGGGCTGGTAGCTCTGGATCGGCAGACCTAGTGGTGGTTTCCATCTTCAAAGAAGGGGATTGAACGGTGTGTTCCCACTACAGGGGGATCACACTCCTCAGCCTCCCTGGGAAAGTCTATGCCAGGGTGCTGGAAAGGAGAGTCTGTCCGTTAGTCGAACCTCTGATGCAGGAGGAACAATGCGGTTTTCGTCCTGGTCGTGGAACACTGGACCAGCTCTTTACCCTCTCAAGGATACTTGAGGGTGCATGGGAGTTTGCCCAACCAGTCTACATGTGTTTCGTGGACTTGTAGAAGGCATTCGACCGTGTCCCTCGGACTGTCCTGTGGGAGGTGTTGCGGGAGTATGGGGTGTCTGGCCCATTGCTTCGGGCCATTCGATCCCTATACAACCGTTGCAAGAGCTTGGTCCAACATAACCGGCAATAAGTCGGACTCGTTCCTGGTGGGTGATGGGCTCCGCCAGGGCTGCCCTTTGTCACCGATTCTGTTCATATTTTTGTGGACAGAATTTCTAGGCGCAGCCAAGTGGTGGAAGGCTTCACGTGATTGGTCTCAGAATCTCATCTCTGCTTTTCACGGATGATGTGGTTCTGTTGGCTTCATTGAGTGAGGGCCTCCAGCTCGCAGTGGAACGGTTCGCAGCCGAGTGTGAAGCAGTGGGAATCAGATGAGACACGCATCCAGGTCAGCCATCCGGGAGGGACTCAGAGTAGAGCAGCTCCTCTGCATCGAAAGGAGTCAGTTGAGGTGGTTCGGGCATCTGACAAGGACACTGCCTGGACGCCTCCTGGGTGAGGTGTTCCGGGCATGTCCCATTGGGATGATTCCCTGGAGCAGACCCAGGATGTGCTGGAGAGATTATATCTCTCGGCTAGCTGGGAATGCCTTGGTCTTCCCCCAGACAAGCTGGAGGAGGCGAAGGAGAGGGAGGTCTTGGCTTCTCTGCATAGGCTGCTGCCCCCGCGACCATGCCCCAGATAAGCGGAAGAAAATGGATGGATGTTACTTAGCAGTACAGTCTGTGCTCTTTAACTATAGATCTTGTTGCAGGATAATTGAACCGGAGGCTTTGAAGCAGGGAAACATGAGCTCTCTGGGATTCACCAGCAAAGAACAAAGGAATTTGGGCCTGCTGGTTCACTTGATGACTACAAATCCCAAGATCCTCTACTCTCCTATTGGCTCCCAGGTGGACAAAGTGATTCAGAAGGCATGTAAACAGCACGCTCTTTTGTGTATATGTACAAACAGATTTGCATTATCAATCAGGTATGAACAAAGCTTTTGTCATAACCAGCAAAAATACACTGTCCAAGCTATTAGTGTGTTTTCTTCCAAAACACTGGGAGGCAGAACGGACTGAATGAGTATTATGTAGATCTCCACCATCTAATTTTTAACCCTAACCTGATACAATGTTCATTCAGAACATTTTCAATGTGTTGGTGCAACATGATCTGTGCAACACTCCATGATGACAAAGCAAAAGATGTTTCCATTCACTTGTTTTAGAATTGTTGAAAAAAAGGCTGATATTTTGCATTCGTACTATTAATCACGCACTTTGATATGACTGTGCTCTGTTGTCTGTGAAATGCTTTTAGAATTTGGTTGGAGTCCACCTGTCATAGAACATAATAGAAAAGAGTTAGGCCAGTGAGACAGGGCTGTGTCCAAGCACGGATCTGGGAGAAAATATATTTAGGATGTTTAAGACCACGGTACCCTCCACTACTGTAAGAACCGTGTTACTGTATTGGAAGAAGAAGAAATATAATCGAAGACATTTTATTTATAGATATACGCATATTTGTTTATACAGATTCATACAGATTGTAATGAAAAACTAATGTGTTCACTTTTTTCTTTAAAGGCCAATGAGACATTTGCATTTGTTGGGAATGTGACACATTACACCCGGGTGTGGCTCAATATCTCCTCCCAGCTCAGGAATTTCCTGGAGGAGGGCCAGTTCCACAAGCACCTGGTGTGGCTGCAGCAGGTACATTTAAAGATACCACTGACATGACGCTGCAGTACTGTCTGTGCTGGAACATTTACATCCATCTTTTCCTAGAATTAGATTTTGAGTCAGCAGCCTTTTAATTGTGCTCTGCTTCTGCTTCATTCATCTTGTTTTTTCTTGCTCAAGTTGTTCTCAGATCTTCAGCAGCACCCTGAGTTGATAAATGGCACAGACACTGAGCTAATGCAAAGTCTGATGGAAGGAAACTACAGTCTTCCCAACACTTCCACCTTGCTAGAACAGCTGGACACCATTGACAATGCTGCCTGTGGCTGGACACACTTCATGTCTAAGGTCAGCACAGTTTTTATCTTAAATTTTACAAAGATAAAACAATGCATCACTTCAAAAACTTAGTTTTGACCTTATAAAAAAGCAGTACTATAAATTCAGCCACATGACCACATGAAAGCAGGTTTGAGTCTGATCCATGTATGTCTTCCCTCCCCCTCTTGCTCTGCTTTTCTGTCTATCTCTACTATTGCTATCCAATAAAGGCAAAAAAATAACACTTATGCATCCTGGATAACTATGCATGTAGTATGGATATCGAGTTCAGAAGAGAAAAAGTTCTCATTAAGAAGAAAAATACAACAGATGATTTAAGAAGGGGCCTCCCGGGCCCTGAATATGGAGCTGGGAACCAACTGGTGGACATGGGAGGTGATCAGGTTGAAGAAAGTCTTACCTGGCTTCGTTAGCCAATGGGACTGCTGATGCAAAAACGTGGGTGTGGGAGGAGTTTGGGGACATAAAACAAGACTTTTGGTCAGCATCAAGGTGATTCTGGCAAACGACTCAGGAGGGCGATGCAGCGTTCCACTCGCAATATATAAAGTGGTCGCAGAACACAGAACAAGCTCTTTATCCTCCTGAGGTTATTTGAGGGTGTGTGGGAGTTGTACAGTTGTCATCACGTCCCACGGGGTCAGCCCTGGGGTCAGCCCTGGGGTCAGCCCTGGGGTCAGCCCTGGGGTCAGCCCTGGGGTCAGCCCTGGGGTCAGCCCTGGGGTGTCTGGCCTGTTGCTGTGGGCCATTTGCTCCCTCTACCACTGCAGCGTGAGCTTGAACCATATTGTTGGCAATAAGTAGGACTCAGTGCCAGTTCTTGGTCACCAGTTTTGTTCATAGTTTTATGGACACATTATCTAGCCCTAGCAGGTGATGGAGGCTCTTGGGGTCTTGTTCATGAGGTCACAGATACAAGTGGTGGAAATTAGTTTCTTTCAAAGGGAGGCTGGATTCTTCCCTTAGAGATAAGGTGAGATGTTTGTTCATCCGAGGGGGATGGAGTAAAGCCTCTGCTCCTCAACATCAGAAGGAGTCCTACTTGATGCCTCCTAGCTGAGGTGTTTCAGGCATATCATACTGGGATGAGGCACCAGGTCATACCCAGGATATGCTGGAGAGATTATATCTGTCAGTTGACGTGGGAACAATGCAGAGGTGGTCAGGGTGAGGGAAGTCTGGGCTTCTCTGCAAAGACTGCTGCTCCTGCGAGCCAAACCTGAATGCAGGGCTGCAATAATATAGCATGCAATACTAATGACAACAATATCCATTCATTTTTATCTGCTTCATAACAACAACAAAGAAATAATCTTTCTTTGTTAATGTTACTTATAGAGTGGGGTCATTATAAGACAAGTGACTGCTATCAGCTCATAGCTACATCTTTCTTTTTCTGTCACGTACCAGTATTTCAAATGTTTGGATTACACATGAAAACACGACTGGTTTGATATTCACTTTAATTAACTTTTTTTTGCTCTCTTGATTCCAGTGTCAGTCACAACAATCATGGATGACTCTTTGTGTTTATATTTTATTAAAATTGTTATTAGGAATCCACAGAATGCAAAGTCATTGCATTAAATCACACTGAGAAGTTTTTACGTTCTATTTGATATCTTTGGACTTTGTAGAGAAAACAGAGACAACAACACACGATCCTACTGCGTGCTGTAAATATGTGAAGACTTTAATAAGCTCATATGATGGTTTCATCTTGGTGCTAAAACACCAACAGCCTTCTGCAGTGAAACATGATTTGAATAGAATAGAATAGAATAGAATAGAATTATCCTTTAATTGTCCCACAAGGGGAAATGTGGTTGTAACAGCAGCAAAAACAAAACAAAACCCACACATGTACAAACAGAACAGGACACAGAACAGAAACACACAATTTTCACATGTTTACATCATGGACAATAGTTACCAAAACAGAGCACTGTGCAGTTCTTAAAATGAAAGTACAGATAAGTGGCAAACCCAGTGTGTCTTTTACTTGTGTTTACAGGTCAGTGTTGATGTCTTCAAGGGCTTCCCTGATGAAGACAGCATTGTCAACTACACCCTGAATCAGGCTTACCGGGACAACGTTTCTGTGTTTGCCAGTGAGTCGCCTTCGCATGTCCGACTGTGATCATAGCATCTAATGCATTTAAAGTGCAGGAGTGAGGTGGACATGCTCTAGATTTTCACAATGTCCTGTTTGTTCTTTGCTTGCAAAAAGGTCCCTTGTGTACCCACAGACCTTAGACTGCTTCCAGCTACCTTTGGGCATATCTCCACTGAAGCTTCTTCAGGTCTAAAACCAATCGCTCCCAGATTATTTGCCGTAGTGAGAGTTGTCCATTATGAGGGTCGTTGACCCCCTAATGATCCTCTACCTAATCACATGAGCCAAGGTGTGAAAACGAGTGTAGGTCACAATCACCATTGTGGACCCACTGTGAAACCTGGCCCCACCCAATCGTGTGATTTCTGAGGTCAAAAGGCCCAGGATGTGAGTGGGCGTTAAGGCATCTGGGAAGGATCTGAAAACGTATATGAGAGTGCCCCACACTGCTCCCCCTGGTGGATACACATGACATTACCACTTGATTTCCTAATTGCAGTTTAGGGGCGTTACTACTCATGGTTGCATCATTCACATCACAGGCGGGGATATCACTGCGCTCACCCATCAACCAGCAGTCAGTCAGGATCAGTCCTGTCAGGGATGAGGCAGCTGTTTCTGTTTCTATATTATTCAGAGTTGTTCATAATCAGATGAAGCATATTAAATGCTCACATCAGAGTTTTGATGCAAAATTAGATTTTTTTTCTAATGTTTTTTTCCCCAGGTGTGATTTTCCAGACTAATAAAGATGGCTCCCTTCCACCACATGTTATGTACAAAATCAGACAAAATTCCAGCCTAACAGAGAAGACCAATGAAATCAGAAGGGCCTACTGGCGCCCTGGCCCCAACACTGGGGGGAAATTCTATTTCCTGTATGGCTTTGTTTGGATCCAAGGTAAGGAACTGAAATTCACTTACTTCAGCATTTGAGTGTTTGGTTTGTTTCCCTCAGTGGTTGGAATGAGAATTCTCAGTCTTGTGTGGTTTTTGAACAGTATGTAGATCAACGGTTTTCTGCACAGGACCCAAGAGGTGACACACTGATATCAGTGCACTGTTTTATTTGTTTTTATGAAGTAAAGGTAACATGCTTACCTCGCCTTGTGTCAATTGGCACCCTGTCCAGGATGTACCCTGCCTCTTGCCCTGTGGCAGCTGGGATGGGTTTCAAGCCCCCTGCAACCCTGACCTGGATAAGCAGAAGGGGATGGATTGATGGGACGTGCTTACAAAGCTGCAGCAGTAGCATTTTATAACTACAAATCATATTTTATTTAGTTGCTGAAAGCAGGGAAGCCACTCAACTGACACAGAATATTGAATGATGAAACCAGAGTGATAGACGTGTCTGAGGCTGTTCAGCCAGGAGAGGTCACAGGCTCTGACAGGGTTGGATCATTATAATAAAAAGACTACAAATCAAACTTTCACGGTCACGTGTGTGGGGATGGAAGGAGAGGACCCAAATGCAGGACTCACGGGTTTATTAGTCAGACTACTTCCACCTCAGCTCTTCCTCCAGAAAGGAGAGTGGTGCCTGCTCCTGCTCGTAGAAGTCTTCATGGGTCTCATCAGTCTATAGCATAGAATGAAATTACAATAGACTTTTATTGGATGTCATTCCTAACTGGTCACACTACAAGTGTGGTAGTTCTTTAAGGGTCTGTGGTCTTTATTACTGCAGTTTATGTTAGAAGGAAACAGTTGTTTTAAGTTATTAGAATATTTCTACTTCAGTTCATCATCAGCCTGTTTAAAGAATGAGCTTTTAGCTGCTCTCTGTTTATTACCCTCATTCATAACTGAGTACAAGTCACGTGCTGATGTGTAAGTCTGCAGAAGACAGCAAATGTGTGTATATATATATATTAGGGGTGCAACGATACACAAAATTCATGGTTCGATATTTTTTCGATACAAAAAAATGCTTCTTTAATTTGTCATTTATTAAAATTATAAATATATTTTATATATATGTATATATATATATATATATATATATATATATATATATATATATATAAATATATTTTATATATATGTATATATATATATATATATATATATATATATATATATAATGTTCTAGCTCTCTCTTTCTCCATATTTATGTCGAATATTGTCACTGAGTTTGTCATAAAAAATGTTTAAGCATAAATATAAAATAAAGGTTATATAATTCTACTGTATTGTATATTTCATCATGTGAATTAAAAATTTTTTTAATTTTTTTAAAAGTGATTAATTTGTAAATCAGTCTGACTCACAACATATTTTATTACCCAAACCGTCACCATCAGCTGATACACAAATATGTAACATGCACGCTGGAGAGAAATACGAACCCTGTCTTGATTTTTTTCTCCAGACATGATAGAGAGAGCGATCATCAACACATTTGTGGGGCATGACGTGGTGGAGCCTGGCAACTACGTTCAGATGTTCCCCTATCCATGCTACACCAGAGACGAGTAAGGAACGGACTAACACGTAGCCCTGTACTTTATTTACTGGGATTCTGTTTATGTGATAATAATAAACAAAATAATGACACGTTACCATCAGAAAGTCATGTAAAAAGATGTCTTAAGCAGTTTGAAAAGTTCATTTAAACGTGACCAACGGTCAGTTTGGATGAATATATTCCTCCATCATCACATCTGTTACTGTGATCATCAGCTCTGTGTTACTGTTTTCTTTGCAGTTTTCTCTTTGTGATTGAGCACATGATGCCTCTGTGTATGGTGATCTCCTGGGTTTACTCAGTGGCCATGATGATTCAGCATATTGTAGCTGAGAAAGAGCACAGGCTTAAAGAGGTGAGTGTTTGTTAGCGTGATTGGTCCACGTGACAGCGTGCTCACGCAAAGATGATTGGCAATGGGAGCAAACGATTAGTTTTAAAACAAAGCAAAGTTTGAAACTTTAAACAAACAAATATAGGGCTTGTATTTACATTTCATGCATGTCAACACCCCCCAAACAAGTCCAGCTTATTGCTGGTAATGTGGACCAGTGTCTCACTAAATAGATAAGAAGATAAAGGTCCAGTGTTCTGCAACCAGGAACCAACTGCATGGTTCCTCCTGGATCTGAAGTCTGATAAGTAGACGAACTTTCCCGACCAGGTCCACGATGAAGCGACTCTCTCCTCCTCTGGTAGAAACCCGTCATACAAGCAGCAAGCTGAGGGAATACAAGGATACTCACCCTGCCTGTTACCTCTCACCCAGACCAGTGGAATAAATGTGCACGAGCAAGCAGCTGCAAAGAGTCACCAGTGACCTGCTCCCAGTATGTGTGCAGCTGTGTGGCTCCTTTATTTTTCCTTTAGTGTTGAAAAGCAGGGTTGCTCCAAAATCCACGGCAGCATTGTTCCACGCTGTACATCAGCGCGCAGCCTCAGTGTTGCTCTTTGCTGCCTCCTCTCAGGCTACTGTGATACTGCGACCACGCCGGCCTTAAACACACAAACATGCGTCCATGTTCTGCTTAGTAAACTTGTTTCTTGATTTTGTGCAAGCCACTTTTTACATTTTCACATTTTTAATGATAAGATTATGTTTTTTTTACATTGATTAATACCTTACACCAAATACATATTATATGTTAACTTGTTGAATGGAATTAAATTTTATAAAACAGTGTAAAAGTACTTTTGCTGCTTAAGTACTTTTAAAACATGAGAAGTTTTATTCAATCTTACGCTGATAGGTTAATATAAAAAGACTAACTGCTGTTTCTCCCGGCAGTCGGGGACTCGTCATCACTTTCCTCCTGCTTACGGCGTCCCTGTCTGACCTTTGACTTCTGTTTATCGTACACTCGCTCACACCTCTCAGTGTGCGACATGTCCTCTCTGGGCACCAGTACAACTCAGTGGGCGACCATATGACACATGGCCACAAGGCAGCAGCCTGGGCTGTCTCTGTTTACCTGTCTGTCGTCACTACTGGTGTCAAATAAAGACAAAATACCAAAAATACAAGGGGCGATCGTGGCTCAAGAGTTGGGAGTTCGTCTTGTAATCAGAAGGTTGCCGGTTCGAGCCCCGGCTTGGACAGTCTCGGTCGTTGTGTCCTTGGGCAAGACACTTCACCTACTGGTGGTGGTCAGAGGGCCCGGTGGCGCCAGTGTCCGGCAGCCTCGCCTCTGTCAGTGCGCCCCAGGGTGGCTGTGGCTACAATGTAGCTGCATCACCAGTGTGTGAATGACTGAACGTGTAAAGCACTTTGGGGTCCTTAGGGACGAGTAAAGCGCTGTACAAATACAGGCCATTTACCAAAAAAACAACATTAAAAAACCAAAAACGCTCTGTGCAGACTGATCATGATGATGAAAGACTGTCTTTATTTGCTTTGTTGTGAAGCAAACAGTCCCTGCAGCATAAGTCAGGCCCCAAAACCAAAAGCCACCAGTGGAAATATGTAGAGAATGACCCAGAATGACTTCAGCTTAGTGAAATACACTTGGACATTATCCTGAACTCTGTGTGTGTTACATTAAAAGTGTGTGTGTGAGTGGGTAAACGTGGGTTATAGTGGTCACTAGAAAAATAACACCACTCCCATTACTTCATAAAATTCACTTTCACAAATTTTCCAAATTTATCATTAAAAAATAAGGATGTGTGTGAAACAATGAGTGACGGATCAATGGAAGTGTCTCAGTCTGGAAAAGGTCAGAAAGCCGTTTCTAAAGTTGGACTCCAGCGAACCACAAACGCCAGAAACACAGAATAGTGGTGACCCCTCCCAGGAGGAGCCGACCAACCAGAGTTAACCCTGTTTTTCTGTCTCAGGACCTGAAGACTTGCTGTGGTAAACAAAAACAGGGTTTCTGCCAAAACATCCAAATGTCTGTCCATCTGTTTGTGACCTCAAGCTGAAGCTTCAGCAGGACAATGATCCAAAGCACAGCAGCAAGTCCAGCTCTGGACTAAGAAACACAACTCTGACCTGAGTCAGACTGAGATGCTCAAAAACCTCCAGTGTGGCTGAATTACAACAATTCTGCCAAACTTCCTCCACAGAGTGTAAAACACTCGCTGCCACTTATCACAAACACCTGAGTGCAGCTGTTGCTGCTAAGGCCCAACCAGGTTTAGGGGCCGTGTAGCTTTGGGGGTTTGTCCACTTATTCATAAATACTTTTATTTAGAAACTGCACTTTGTGTTCAGTGTGTTGTATAAGGGTCAAAGACTTTTCACACTACTGTGCATAGTAACCATAGTGTCTCTCTCGCAGGTGATGAAGATGATGGGTCTGAACAATGCAGTGCACTGGGTGGCGTGGTTCATCACAGGCTTCGTCCAGCTGTCCATCTCTGTCACTGCTCTCACGGCCATTTTAAAGTACGGCCGGGTGTTGCTCCACAGCGATCCCTTCATCATCTGGCTGTTCCTCACCATTTACGCCGTGGCTACCATCATGTTCTGGTAAGACTTCTGGCTCAATGCCTCAGTGTGCACAGCTTCACGGATAATGTTTAGTACAGTTCAGAATAGGAAGAGGATACTCCAGACCTCCAATATATCTACTGCTGTGCATGAGATAAACTGCTGAATTTATGAATTGAAATGCTATGTGAATAGAGCTTGGTGCATTTAAGCCTAGAAAGATAAAACTCATTGAAAAAAATTAGGTCAGTTAGTTAGAGAACGCATAATTAAATTTTTACCTCTGACAGCAGTTTGATAAGATTGAGCACGTCCTTCCTACCATCTGCAATCAGATCTTATTTGATACTCGCTGGTCACTCTCACTTAAACAAAAGGTGAATGAACTGTAACATGTGTGTTTTCATTCGTTACAAGAAGCACTCTGAGCACAAACCTCCACCAACCAGCTCACTCTTTAGGTTTCAGGGAATAAGATTATAATATGCACATATTATTTTTACTTTATTCTCTTAAAGAATACTTTAAGACGTTTGCAGCATGAAGAGTGCAGGCTGTTGTTATTTGTCCTGTTGAAACCCACTTATACTATTTTATTATTTATTTATGTAGCAAGTACATGTGTAGCATTCATTACACATTCTAATGTTTCGTTGACCTTGAAGAAGAGGTCAGATGTCAAATGACATTTAAATATTAATTAGATATTTTCTATTTGTTGACAATACACACGACTGTGAATATAAACTCTCCACCATTTAACGTTTCATTTTAATTGATTCAGGACTTATTGAGGCATCATGTTTACAGACATAATGACAGGATGAGATGCATGCAAACTCTACCAGGGAGTTACTTCATTACTTGAAGTAACTTTATTACCATATACCAAATAAAATGTCCGTCCTTCCTGCGAGCAGTCTTTATCCTCGCAGAAAGGAGGCCTGGGAGCTTGAGGGTCCTGTGCAGTATCTTTGCTGTTCCTGGGAGTGCGCTCTGCTGAGGCCACGCTCCCTGTTGGGGATCGCTGCCCTGAGCGCTGCGATTAGGACTGGAGACCTTCACCCTCCAAATCGATTCAGTTTTATTTATACGGCAACAACAGTCGCCTCAAAGGCAGACCCTACAATAATACAAAGAACACAGAAAGTCCCAACAGTTAAATGACCCCCTATGAGCAGCACTTTGGCGATAGTGGGAAGGAAAAACTCCCTTTTAACAGGAAGAAACCTCCAGCAGAACCAGGCTCAGGGAGGGGCGGGGCCATCTGCTGCTATTCGATGGGGATGAGGGGAGGAAGACAGGATATAGAAGCGAGACAGAGATTAATAATAACTAAATGCAGAGAGGAATGAGAAAGGTGACTTAAGAAGAAACACCCAGTGCATCATGGGAATCCCCCGGCAGCCTACATCTATTGCAGCATAACTAAGGGAGGATTCAGGGTCACCTGGTCCAGCCCTAACTATATGCTTTAGCAAAAAGGAAAGTTTGAAGCCTAATCTTGAAAGTAGAGATAGTGTCTGTCTCCCGAATCCAAACTGGAAGCTGGTTCCACAGAAGAGGGGCCTGAAAACTGAAGGCTCTGCCTCCCATTCTACTTTTAAATACTCTAGGAACAACAAGTAGGCCTGCAGAGCGAGAGCGAAGTGCTCTAATAGGGTGATATGGTACTACAAGGTCATTAAGATAAGATGGAGCCTGATTATTTAAGACCTTGTATGTAGGGTCTACCTTACAAGGCACCTTGAGGTGACTGTTGTTGTGTTTTGGCACTACATGTAGACTGACTGGGCTCCCAGTTGGATTTTTACAAAAAGATGGCGTTCCCACCAAGGAAGAGTTGCTGTCCCAAGTGGAGGAATTGAAGTATCTTGGTGTCTGTGATGGAAAACAAAGGATTTAAAGATAGATTGGGGCCATTTTTGCATGTAGTCCTACCTGGAGGAGGCTCAGGGCACGCTGGAGAAATGTCCCTCCAATGGTCTGATAATCCCCTCAGTGTTTCCTGAGAGGAGATAGACGAGGTTTCTGGGGTGAGTTAGGTCTGTGTTTCTCTTGTTAGGCTGCTGTCCTTGAGACATGGTTACTCATGGACGGATACTAAGCTGTCAGTATGTCAGTGTAAGAGGAGTTTGTAGTCAGCCTGCTGTGGTCAGGACTTTTTTTCAATCAGTGCTGGAGGTTTCTGCCAGATATGGAAAACCTGGTGTCTTGAGTTTTAATGTTAGTGAACATTGAGTGATGATTATTTTTGTAAAATTGCGAACCTTGTCTTTATATTTAGTGATTTTGCTGCACATCTCATTGTATTTTTAAAACCTTGTGGAATATGTCATGAAACAAATGAAGCGTAACTTTTTTCCCAGTTTCCTGGTGTCAGTAATCTACTCCAAAGCTAAGCTGGCTTCTGCCTGCGGAGGAATCATCTACTTCCTCAGCTATGTGCCCTACATGTACGTGGCCATTAGGGAGGAGGTGGCTCACGACAAGATCACGGCCTTCGAGAAATGCATTGCTGTAAGACATCACCAATCAAAACTCTTTGAATTTGTGGTGCGTTGGTGAAATGTTCTTTATCTGTTGTGAAATCAGATAATCCACATTGTTTCCTTCTCTTTTAGTCTCTGATGTCCACCACAGCGTTTGGCCTCGGCTCCAAGTATTTTGCTCTATACGAGGTAGCAGGTGTTGGCATTCAGTGGCAGACCATAAGCCAGTCACCTGTGGAAGGCGATGACTTTAACCTCGGCCTCTCCATGATGATGCTCATCATTGATGCTGCAGTGTACGGTGTGCTGACCTGGTACATAGAGGCTGTGCATCCAGGTGTGAAATCCTTTCTCTCTGGTTTCCTCCCAACAAACGTTATTTAGGAATCCTCTGCTGATTCGATTTTCCCTCTCCATTAGGAATGTATGGGCTGCCGCGCCCATGGTACTTCCCACTGCAGAGGTCCTACTGGTCTGGCAGTGGCCGTGTCGAGACCTGGGACTGGCCTTGGTGCGGCGGTGGAGCTGCCCGGCTCAGTGTGATGGAGGAGGATCAGGCTTGTGCGATGGACCACCGGAGGAATGGTAAAAGCCAACAATATGGTGCTCGAGGACAAGATTCTCATCTTCTGTCAATCAGCTTAAAAACACTGTGATACACACCAACTTTAGTAAAAGGATAAATATGATTTATCCATCCATAATATCATAATAATATTAAATATTATTATTTCCTTACACAGGAACCTTTCCAAGTTTGCATGTTTGCAGGATTATGAATTTCCAGATTCCAGTGTGACACACGAGACAGTTCCGTCCAAATTCATGGGCTGCATCCTCCTGAGGCCACATTTGTAGACCGATTACGTCACAGCGACGCGCCGAAGGCTGTCCAAATTCGTAGACTCCTCCGAATGCAGCCGACAAATGCGTCCTCCTTTTCCCCGAATTTGAAGGATGGGTCGGGTGTGTCCTTCGTGGCCTACCATATCCCAGAATTCATAGCGCGGCCCAGCCAAACTCCAGTTTCCAACAATGGCGGCCACTACTAAGTTTTAAAATTACTCACACTAATCTTTCTGGGTCACAAAATAAACTTTTAACATATTTTCAGGCAAGAAAGTAGCTGTGTAAACATCAAATATCTGCTCGGTTTATCAAGATATCGCATATTTGCAAAAGTGCTTCGACGTTTTCAGAGACGTCTGCTACCCACCAGCTCGATAGCTAGCCGGGAGCTCGAGGGTCACTGAAGCCGCCGAGAACGGCACAACTCCCGGCACATCATTTTCAGATCACCGCGGAGTTTCGCTGCTCGGGTTAAACGTAATATATAAGTCACTTAGACAACCTAAAAATGTTATTGTTGGGCTTTTTTCAGTGTTTTGTTTGTTCGTGAGTAAATCGGTTTGGCTGAGATTAAAGTTATTAGATTAGATAAAATAAAACTTTATTAATCCCCCGGGTGGGTTCCTCCTTGGTTTTTACACAGCTGACTAAACGTCAAACAGAAAACTGATTAAACAGAAGTGTGAGACAGTCGAGAGTTTCCTCCAGTGTCCTGTTATATTTTAGATAGCAAGGAGCGAGTTTATTAAACTCCACCGAGACAGCGGTGACACCAATCAGAAGGCTAGACCGTCCAATTTCACAGCCGTTTACTTCCGGCCTACCCGACCTTCTGAGGACCCGGCCCACGTAGACTGCGAAGGCCGGGTCCTCAGGAGGATGCAGCCCATGAATTTGGACACGACCTGATCAGAATGACATGAAGCCACGCCCCTTTTATTTCCTTATTTGTCCCGAGTAAATAATAGTGCTGAGTTCAGATCTCCACGCAGAAACCACAGGGTGTCTCCCTGTTTCAGCCATGTGATTGTTTGCCTCTCCTTTTATCACTCCCTCCAGTTAATACACGACACCATGGTTCTTCATTCGCAGATGGATTTATTCTTCAGTCACACTTCTCCGAAACATCATAAAATCCACCGTCAAACTGTCATTACATAAAAGTACAGAATGACCAAACATAAATATTACAAATAAACATTTAAACCCAAGTTAACAAATACGCGATAAACAAACACAGTTAACATACCTCGCTGGCTGCACGTAACCGTGAGGGAATGAGTCCACTTCAGGAACAAAAACTCAACGAAAATAATTCCCAATTTCTTCTTCTTCGCAGCTTTCTTTCACCTTAAACTGCTTATTTATTCCTTCTTCTGACTTAGGCTGTATCCCAATTCAGGGTCTGCAGCCTCAACGATCCTCAAGGGCCGCGTACTTAGAGACCGCTAAGGCCGGAAGTGCGAGGCTTGTGAAATGGGACGGTCTAGCCTCCTTCGCGCTGCCCAGGTTGCCTAGCAACCATGATACTAACAGCTGGAAACGTTTCATACAGCTTTGTTTGACAGAAATGAAGGAGAAAATCTTTTGTTCATTTGTTTGTTTCTACATGAGCTTTGATCATTCTCTGATTAAGCTCAGCTATTGAACGGCGTATATTTTAAAGTAAAGTTAGTACAAACGTCACTAATGTCACATGACTTTGCCGACATGTGGCCAACAGGAATGTTTTAATGTTCTTCATTATTAAACATTTGCACATAAATAAGTGACATCATATGTCAGTACTTACTCAAAGTTTACTCTTCGGTGCCCCTCATCCGCCGTTTTTTTCGGCAAAATTATCCACACCCACCGCCGCGCTATGCATTCTGGGATATGTTGGGCCACGAAGTCTACACCACCACGTCCTTAAAATTCAGGGAAATGAAGGACGCATTTGAGGGCCGCATTTCGAGCAGCCTTCGAATTGGGACAGCCTTCGTCGCGTCGCTGTGACGTAATCGGCCTTAAAATGCGGCCTTTAAGGCTGCAGACCCTGGATTGGGATACAGCCATTGTTAACTTATTAACTTAGCTTCTTTGCACATGCTTTTGACTTCCCTTTACGTCACTTAATGGGGCCTGTGCGCAACACAGAATGAACCTTAGTTCCTACCCCAAAAGGAACAACAATAAATAAAGGAAATAAACATACATGAACACAATAAATTAAACAAACTGACATAATTTACATTTATGGCAGTTAAACCTTTACTATTTCATCTTCCTCTTAGTGCTTTTAACGAAAGAAGTGGAATTAACGATGGAGAAAAACACTTTTTAAATCTATATTTTTATAAACAATTCCGATTTTGTTCTCACTGCTTTTTCTTCTGTGTCATTCCAACTCCAGAGGAGATCCGCGGGATCGAGGAGGAGCCCAACCACCTTCCCCTGGTGGTGTGTATAGACAAACTGACCAAGGTGTACAAGACAGGCAGTAAACTGGCCCTGAACAGACTGAGCCTCAACCTCCATGAAAACCAGGTGGTTTCCTTCTTGGGACACAATGGAGCCGGGAAGACGACGACAATGTGAGAGGCAGCGTGCAGCATGTAGTGATGGTTTTTATTGTGCAGCTCCGGCACTCTGACCTGTAACCTTCTTTTTAGATCACACTGAGACATGCAGGTTTTACAAGACTTATATATAATGAAATATAAACATGATCTGTTCTTAAATGTTCAGCCTGCTGTAGCTACACACAAAGAAACAAAAAAAGAAAACAAATATGTGATATTTTTAAAGTTATATTGGACCAAACAACATTTAAGCAACACATCCTGTTTAATGTATCGCTGTGACCTGTAATCTAAACTGTATGTTCACAGGTCCATCCTGACAGGATTGTTCCCGCCCACGTCTGGCTCTGCCACCATCTATGGCCACGATATCCGCACTGAGATGGAGCGTATTCGACAGAACCTCGGGATGTGTCCACAGCACAACGTCCTGTTCGACAAGCTGAGTGTGGAGGAGCATCTGTGGTTCTACTCTAGGCTCAAAGGCATGGCTGAAGAAGACATCTGCAAGGAGATGGACAAGTCAGCTGCTTTCATTCAATTCAGCTTTATTGATGTAGCACCAAATTACAACAGCAGTTGCCCAGAGGCACCTTGTATTGTAAGATAAAGAGCCTATGGAAATTCAAACTGTGCATATATAAAGGCACTGAGGTCACAGCACAGGCTTAATGCTGTTTAGTTGTTCGGGACTCATTAGGGTTTAACTTGCCTCACAACTTTTCACCCAACCAGTGTCAACTCTCTCTGTCTGTGTGTGTCCAGGATGATTGTTGACCTGGAGTTGTCCAATAAGCGTCACAGCTTGGTGCAGACATTGTCTGGTGGGATGAAGAGAAAGTTGTCTGTCGCCATTGCCTTTGTTGGTGGTTCCAGGGCCGTCATCCTAGACGAACCGACCGCAGGGGTGGACCCCTACGCCCGCCGAGCCATCTGGGATCTCATTCTCAAGTACAAACAAGGTGAGTGACTCCTAGGTATCGTGCAGAGTGCCATGACATCAATCCAGGGATTTAATCCTCACCAAAGATATTTAATGTTGTTCAGTCTGTGCATATTTCTTGTATGCACGTGGGAAAAATGTCCTCTGTGTTCAGTTTTCAGAACATTGTTGCAGAGACACTCTCTGTCCTTTTTTGATGTCCTGCTTGGTAAATGTAACCCAAACCACCTCCTACATATGTGTGTGGCTCCTCTGCCTTAGGCCGCACAATTCTGCTGTCGACCCACCACATGGATGAAGCCGACCTTCTGGGAGATCGCATCGCCATCATCTCACACGGGAAACTCAAATGCTGTGGCTCCCCGCTCTTTCTCAAGAGCACTTATGGAGATGGATACAAGCTGACACTGGTCAAGAAGCAGAGCGAAGGCCGAGGTGTGTGTGTGTGTGTGTGTGTGTGTGTGTGTGTGTGTGTGTGTGTGTGTGTGTGTGTGTGTGTGGTAGTGTTTTTATTTCCTGCACCTGTGTCAGGCTACAGAGCATTTGCAGATTTACACTAAGAAGTCTAGCAGAGCCCCTTAATGATACATATGGTCATGATTTATGAATGCATGTGTGCATTGGTATACACAGAAGTGCAATCATATACACTGCATACATTGTTTGTCTGCTATATGATTTGTACATTTGGGATTTTATTGGGAGGCAGCACGGTGGCACGGTGGTTAGCACTGTTGCCGCACAGCAAGAAGATCCTGAGTTCAATTCCACCATCAGGTCTTTCTGTGTGGAGTTTGCATGTTCTCCCCGTGTTTGCGTGGGTTCCCTCCGGGTACTCCGGCTTCCTCCCACCGTCCAAAGACATGCAGCTTGTGGGGATAGGTTAATTGGATAATCCAAATTGTCACTAGGTGTGAATGTGCGAGTGAATGTGAGTGTGAATGCTTGTCTGTCCCTGTGTGTTGGCCCTGCGACAGACTGGCGACCTGTCCAGGGTGTACCCCGCCTCTCGCCCTATGACAGCTGGGATAGGCTCCAGCGCCCCCCGCGACCCTGAAAAGGATAAGCGGATGTGAATAAATGGGATTTTATTGGTTTTATTTGACATAAGTACAACCTTTGTCTATACTTTGGTGAATTACAGTAGAAAAGACTTACTGGCGTGGTGTACTGGTGTCATCACAAATGTACATCCAGCACTCACGTCAATAATCTGATTATAATATAATAATTTCTGAGGTGAGAGTTCAGTTAAAGGAGCACCTCATAAATGATGTTTGCATGGAGTTGAACTACACACAGCAGAAAGATGTTAGAAGCAGAGCAGTGACACGATTATTAAACCTTCAACCAAAACTGCTTTTAATAGAAAGGCAAAACAAAAGCACACAAGCAGAAGAGCTCTACACTATGCAAACATGTGCCCCCCCCACACACCTACCCACCACCATGCAAAAACCAAAAGTCTTCATGCTTTGTGTTTTTTCTTTCGATGCTAAGGCCAGGCCAGCCAGTTCCAGCCTCCGTCTCTGTCTCCGTCCTCCTCGCTGTCGCCTTGCTCAGAAGTTCAGGTCACTCAGTTTATTCGTCAGTTCGTGGCTTCCTGCCTGCTGGTGTCCGACTCCAACACTGAGCTGTCCTACGTGCTGCCGTCTGAGGCTGTCAAGAAGGGCTGTTTTGAGAGGCTGTTTCAGGTACATTTACACAAGCAAAGAAAACTCTACAGAATAAACTCACAGCTATTGATCAAGGTTGGTAGTTTGATCCCTGGTTGCTCCCAGTCTGTATGCCAAATATCCTTGGCCAGGATACTAACAAGTTGCTCATCAATGCATCCATCAGAGTGTGAATGATTGATAAAAACATGTGTGTAGAAAAAGAAAAAAGTGCTGGTGTGAATGATGAGAGCTCAGGTAGAAAAGCAGGTCATTTACATCTTTTCTGATGCTGGTGCTGATACGTTTGTTAGCATTCTATATACAGTCTGGCTAATTGCATAAAAGACAATGTGTTTTAAATGTAATCTAATTCAGTTTTATTTATATAGCACCAAATTACAACCACAGTTACTTCAAGGTGCTTTTGTAAACTAACAACTCTACAATAATACAGAAAACAACTGGCTTGGTGGCTGTGGGAAGGAGAACTCCCTTTTAACAGGAAGTAACTTCCTGCAGAACCAGGTTCAGTCATGTCCCTATCACTCTGTGATAGGTCGGCCGTGCAGGGAGGAAGACAGTAGAACTGTGGATTAATAACCGATGGATGGATGAATGGGTGGATTTGGCCTGCACCAAGCAGACCCCCCACCGGGCACCAAAGAGGCCCAAGCCAGGGGAAGCAACTACAAATGAGTAGCAGTAGGGAGGGGAAACCCCCAACCTCCATGACCATGGCCTGCAGTGGGCAGGGCTCAGCAAGGCTCAGGCCAAATATACATGTTCCCAAAAGGAGACGAGCAAAACTGGGAATGAAAAAACTAAATGGGATACAATAAAAAAATGACATAAATAAAGGACAAAGATGAGGAAACCACACAAGTAGTACTAAAATGTTGAACTCAAAATGCTAGGACAAAGACCCAGCACTATCCCTGTAAGTGTGACATAAAAAAAACTTTTTAACAGTGTTGTAGTACCCAAACCTCAGCAGATCTTAGCATGGTGTGCAGTGTCCTCAAAGAAGTGGACAAAAGAAGATCCATAAAGGCCGACAAACTTCAACTCAATTCAGTTTTATTTATATAGAACCAAACAACAGTCGCCTCAAGGTGCTTTATACTGTAAGGTAGACCCAACAATCATATGACCCCCTATGAGCAGCACTTTGGCGACAGTGGGAAGGAAAAACTCCCTTTTAACAGGAAGAAACCTCCAGCAGAACCAGGCTCAGGGAGGGGCGGGGCCATCTGCTGTGATTGGTTGGGGTGAGAGAAGGAAGACAGGATAAAGACATGCTGTGGAAGAGAGACAGAGATTAACAACAAGTGTGAAAACCTCCCGGAGCAGATAACAGTATCTAAAAGCCACGTCATTTAGAAACGGGGAAAAACACAGCACCTGACACAGGACTACGTGCACCCGGCCCTTCATTTGACCTACTGTTTGCTGAAGTCTCATCAGAAATGATCTGACTGTAAGAGTGGCTGTCAAGAAGCCATTCTTAAGGAAGTACGCCAAGTTGTGCAAGAACTAGACTGAAACAGGCCTTAAGAATGAAGTGTTTCATTTTTGTATCAAATCCTCAGTTTGTAGCAATCAAAAGAAAGCTGAGCATATTTACCGACCTTTAAAACATCTTGACATAAATTTGTTATGATGTTTTACAGGTCGATCTCATAGTTAAGCCAGCAGTGTTGCCGATTTTGTTCAAATAGATGGAAATATGAAAGGGAAAAAGTACTGACAGGTTGTGATCTATCATGGAGTACCGTCTGGTAAGCATTGGCTTCATTTTTTAGTGATCCCAAACACACTGCAGTGCAGTAAAAGCATATCTGGGTAGACAAATTCCCAGTGAAACACTATCAGCGTTTCACTGACCTGCCCAGGAACTCAATGTTATTGTAGCGGTGTGGAATAATCTTGACAGAGAATGAAGCAAAAGGCAGCAAACATCCACAGATAAGCTTTGGACTATCCTTCAGAAAGCCTGAATAAGTATACATGAAGACTACTTCAAAATAAAATTAATTCTTCATTCTGTGCTGAAGAATAAAGGCGGTCATGCATAAAGACTTTGTACACTTCTAACAATCTTCAAACTCTCATTTTGCCTTATTTACTAATTTGCCATTGTGCCTCCAGGCTTTAGAGAAGAGCTTGGACTCCCTGGCACTGACTAGTTTTGGGGTAATGGACACCACCTTAGAGGAGGTCTTTCTCAAAGTGTCTGAAGAGGACCAGTCTCTTGAAAACAGCGATGCTGGTGAGCACATGTTTCTTATATGTTCATATGTGTGTTTTGACTTCGTCAGTTGGCACATGGCTGACATGATTACCTTCTTCCCACCCCTATTATCTCTGAGCAGACATAAAGGGTTCGCCGGGGGGGAGCTCTGTAGGGAAATCATCAATCGGTTCAGAAGGTTTGGGGGGACCACAGGGTGAGACAGGATCCCAAGTGGAGCCTGAGAAGCCGACGGTGGAACTAAACAATCTGGTGAAGTGCTCCACACTAAGCCAGAGCCAGTCTTCTCTAATGTCCTCCTCATCTGTCGGCTCAGTAAGAGGCGATGAAGGAGGGCTATATACCGACTTCTATGGAGATTACTGTCCACTCTTTGACGACAGACAGGGGGCTGACTCTGCTAGCCTCCAGGGTAAGACAACAACAGCAGCAGATGTACTCTTGTTTGATCGTTCTTTGCATATCCTTCATGAATCTATACACAAATGAAAAACATTTTTGTTTGTTTGTTTGTTTTTTGCTAGTTTATTTTTTTTAACTGTCTGTTTTAAACTTTACACTGACACCAAAATTAAACAAACAAATAACCAAAACAACAACAACAAAAAAGAACAAAAAAAACAACAACAACAACATAGCAGAACAAAACAAAACAGACAAAACAAAACAAAGAGACAGGCAACCCGGCTCATGAATACAAAGAAATAAGTGGAAAATCCAGACATTTTGATTATGAGATACGATTAACAACAGATATATGTAGAATAGCAGTGATCTGCTTGCATTATACCAAGGCAGTGAGAAAATAGCAGAAATATCCAAACCGACATACGCCATAAATGGGTCCCATATTTTATGAAACTTTTTGTCCCGACTATGTAGCTTGCATGTTAGGAAATCTAGTGACACATATTCCTATACCGTCCGATGCCATTGAGTCTGAGATGGGGCCGTGTCCGTGATCCAGTTCAAGAGGACACATTTCCTTGCACAGAAGGTTAACAGTGCATAGAGCTGCTTTCCAAACGTCCCCCTAATTTTGTCGTTTGCCACTCCCAGTAGCATACACAGTGGATTGCATTCAGTGTCAGTGGTGGTAGATCTTTGTTCTGTGTTCACTGAGATATTTGAATGCTAATCAATAAAACATATCACTCAAAAATTAAACAATTAAACAAAGATCTTATCCAGTTCACACTTTATGAGGAACCAGAATTGTTGTATTTTCCGGCAGGACCATAGACAGTGCGTGAGGTTGCCCACCTTATTTTACATTTAGGGCACAGCGGAGAAAGGTCTGAATTGTATTTATGGCGTTGAGAAGGTGATATGTGAGCGCTGTGTAGGATTTTAATTTGGATTGCCTTAACTTTATTACAGACGCTCAGAGATTCAGCATTCTCCCAAACTTTGTCCCTTACCTCGTCACTGATCTCTATATTTAATTCCTTTTCCCAAGTCCTCTTAAAATTGGTTGTGTCAGTGACCCCAAATTCTGTTAACAGGCCATAACAAATTTTTATAGAAGTTCTAAGGTTTGGCTGAAATATCTGCTTTTCACATTTAGAGACAGTTTGATTAGTGAGTATTGTTGTAGCCCTCTGTATATGGTCCCTCACTTGTAAATATCTAAAGAAGTCATGCCTATGAATGTTGTATTTATAGATTAGATTTTTGCTAGTTTATTAAAAAAATCTTTACAAAACCATTCTCTTACTCTGCTGAGGCAAATGATGGTGTGGTGCACTCTATTGGTTTGAGCATCTTTAAAATGTGTCAGGAAATGATGGTCGGAGACCAGATGATGCAGAGTGACAGTGAATCCAAAATTTGGGAAAAAATGACCTTAATAAAAGAACAAGTCAATCATCCATCCTTCCCTCCCTTGTTATGGGGGCAACAGCCTAAGCAGATAAGCCCTGATCTCCCTCTCCCCGGCCACCTCACCCCACCAGTGTGTTATGGACTTGCACCAAAGCCTCCTGCAGATGGGTCATGCTGACAATATCTAACCTAGGAGGCAGCCAGGCAGCGTCCTTGTCAGATGTCAGATATGTTCTTCTGATATGGAGAAGTAGCAGCTCTTGTTCCATCCTGAGGTTTGACTAATGGACCAGCTGTCCCTGAGAAGAGACCTTTCTAGGGAACTGAGGAGTGTGACCCCCATGTCTTTTATCCTGTCTTCCTTCTCTCACCCCAACCAATCACAGCAGATGGCCCCGCCCCTCCCTGAGCCTGGTTCTGCTGGAGGTTTCTTCCTGTTAAAAGGGAGTTTTTCCTTCCCACTGTCGCCAAAGTGCTGCTCACAGGGGGTCATATGATTGTTGGGTTTCTCTCTCTAGGTATCATTGTAGGATCTAACTTACAGTATAAAGTGCCCTGAGGCGACTGTTGTTGTGATTGGGCGCTGTATAAATAAAACTGAATTGAATTGAAAGAAACCCTCCGACCCCCCCCCCCCCCCCCCCTTTCTTAAAGATGGGAGTCACCACCCCAGATCTCCATGCAGTGCTGCAGAGGAGTATCAATCAAAACAGCCCCACATTACTTTACGAACTCAGAGCAAACCTCCTCAACCCCAGGGGCATGGGCAGCTCTTGGTCCTCTACAGAAGATGTGTCAGTGGATTAACATGCTTAAAGTATTCCTTGCAATGCCTGACTACATCATGAGTTCAAGTCAGCAGCACCCACTCCCACTGCACACTGTGTAAGTAGTGCTCTGCTTTCCCCTCCTGTACCACTCGTTTGCCAGAATTGCTTCAAAACAAACTGAAACTCTGTTTCCATGAAGTTTTTGCTTCAGTTACTGCACGAGCCACATTCTCTTGGTCTGCTGGTAACCGTCCACTGCCCACAGTGTAGTAAGCCCAATAAAAATTCTTCTTCAGCTTCAGGTTTACCCTTACCTCCTCTGTTCACCATTTGGTTCAGGGATTACCACCACAACAGGCAATAACATCTTTGCCGCAGCCTCAGCAATGGAGATGGAGAAAATGGTCGATATAGACTCAATATCAGCCTCCTTCAGACTGCTGTCAACATTCTAGTTGAAGAATTCCCAGAGCGGAGCCTCTGCCAGGCATTCCCAGGGCACTCTCACAGTACATTTAGGCGTGCCAGGTTCAATATCCTCCCTCACCACCTGATCCTACTCATCACCAGGCGGTGGTCAGTTGGCGGCTCTAGTCCTCTCTTCATGCGAATGTTCGAAAAGATCACAGAGATCTGTTCTGGATAGATCAGAAATCTGATGACAATAAGACAACTGATCATCAACCTATGGTGTCCTGGTACCATGTGTGTGTATGGGCACAAACTGTGATTTGCACAGAAGCCAAAAACAGAACCTGCCTGATCTGGTTCGGATCAGGCCATTCCTCCCAGTCACCCCCTTCAGGTCTCACTGTCCACGTGAGTGTTGAAGTCTCCCAGTAAGAAGAGTCACTAGATGGAGCAGTGACTTGAACAGTCCAGGACCTCTCCAGGAGACTGGTTCCAAACCAAAGCCATGTGTTGAGCCTGCTATAGTCAGCCAATATCGCTCAACCTCACACTCACTCAGACTCCTTCCCCACCAGAGAGGTGGCATTTCATGTCCCAGCAGCCAGCCTCGGTATCTAGGGATCAGACTGCCACAGCCTCCATCCCTGACCACCAGTGTTGGTCAAGTTACTTGAAAAAAGTAATCAGTAATTAATTACTGATTACTTCCCCAAAAAAGTAATCCCGTTACTTTACTGATTACTTATTTTCAAAAGTAATTAATTACTTAGTTACTTAGTTACTTAGTTACTTTTTAAAAACATGATTTACAACCTGAATAGGCGATAAAGCGATAGATCTTTCAGCCCAATTCTACTTTTTCTACATAATCCATCATACAAAATGTAATCGAATGGAAAAGTCTCTTTTTAAAACTTGTTCTGTTAGTTTTAATCTTTTAACTTTATGCATGAAGCAAAATTTTAATTATATGCACCATTCTCTGACTGGAAGAAATTAGTTGAACATTTAAACCTATTTTCTGCACATTCCAGCACATCATATATATATATATATATATATATATATATATATATATATATATATATATATATATATATATATATATATAGTGTTTACACTCACTCTTTCAGATGCAAGTAAAACACAGCAGAAAATAAATAAAGTCAAAGACTAGCGGTCCTTTTGCTCTATTTTCACCTGTAAAGCAGGAGTAGGGTAGGCGGAGGGTTATCCTGGTGCAGGTGTGCCGCAGCGGTCAGTGGAAGGATACGGCAGTTTCTCTGTGAGTTTCCCTTTACGTCGTAGCGCACTCGGTGCTTGCTTGGAAGTTTAGGGGTTTTTTCGCTGTAAAAAGAAGTTTTCTTCCCACGCACAACGGACACTAATGTTTTTGTCACTTTTTACGGAATCAAACTCAAAATAAGGTCAGTACGTCCACGCTTTAAACGCTGCACGCTCATACTCTCTCCCGCACTCGATATATGATCCATTGTTGATCTGCACACAGCTGTTGTCACACACGTGGCACTCGCTTACGTCACTGTCATGAGACATTCTCGCAAGAAAATCACGGTTTTAGTAACGCAGTAACGCAGCGTTCCTACGGGAAAGTAACGGTAATCTAATTACCGTTTTTGCAATAGTAATCCCTTACTTTACTCGTTACTTGAAAAAAGTAATCAGATTACAGTAACGCGTTACAAGTAACGCGTTACTGCCCATCTCTGCTGACCACTGCCTGACACATGCGATGTTTGAATGGATAAAATGTCAGATGGACAGAACATCTGTGGAGGGATAAAGATGGGATTCACAGGCACTTCCATGCATGTCAAACAGAATTTAACTGAACAAACAGGTGGTAAATATTTATCTAAGAGGACTTAAAGTTGAATGTTTTTAAAGGAAAGAATAGACTTTTTGTTTTATAAAAACACACAGTTCTCACTCTCATCATGAGTTTAGATGCTTCCATTAGAAAACCATGAATCTCATGGCTCGTTTCAGCTTTTAGTGACTTATATTGTCAAAGTTTAGATGAATATTTTCATCAGTTTATTAGTTAATAAATGCAAGTTACAATGTTACAACATGAAATGTTTTTTTCTTAGTTTTTCTTTAGATCTTTTTTCTTTTCATGCTTCTCGAATAAAAATGCTCATAGTGAGCAGAATAGTGTGAGCACTAAAGAATCATTGTGATTACTGTTCTCATCCAGATTCTGTCAGTTTGTCTATTTCATGTTTTAACTTTTCCACGTTAGGAGATGCAGAGAACCCCTCGTCCCCAGAGCCAGAGGTGCTGGAAGGGCAGGGCACGTTCAAGCTGGAGGGTTGGTGGTTGAAACTGAGCCAGTTTCACGGACTTATCATCAAGAGGTTTCACTGTGCCAAGAGGAACACCAAGGGTCTCTTCTCTCAGATCCTCCTGCCTGCCTTCTTTGTCTGTGTGGCCATGACCGTGGCCTTATCTGTGCCCGAGATCGGTGAGATTTCACTCGTCCTTTGGTGGTTTTAATATTGCTGCCGTCCTGCCTTACCAAGAAGATAAACAGGACTGCAGAAGTTGTCTGTATACTGTTAAACAGTTCAGTATTTAGATTATGGTGAATACAGTTTTGTACAGAGCTCTTAATACTTTAACAGTCTCTTACAAATAAACTGCTGAGCGGGCTGTCAGCAGTTTAGACGATATAAGTTGTTGTGATTTGGCCATATGTAAATAAAACTATTGAATTTCACATTCATCGAACAGTCTTTGTTCATAAACATCTTCCTAAAATAGAAAAACTTAAAATACGTGGATCAAACTTTACAAAATGTTTGAACCAAAGTATTAAAATGAATCATGAAGGTGGTACAGTAAGATTAGCAGCAAAGACACCGAGTAATAGAATAGAATAGAATAGAATAGAATAGAATAGCCCTTTACTGTCAAAGGAGCTTGCAAAGAAAAGCGTCTGGACTTCTTTAAGTTACTTGAAGACGTTTCACCTTCATCCGAGAGGCTTCTTCAGTTCTAAGGTCAAATGGTGGAGAGTCCCAGATATAAACCTGGTGGGAGTGTCAAATGGTTTACTTTACTCCTGCACGATTGACAATGACATTAAAGTATCAATGGTAAGACAGCAGGAACAAATATACACAAACAAGAGAAAGGCACATATTGGTTGCAAAGCGCTTAGAAGTAGTGATAAGGACTCTGAGTCCACGAGTGATGACTGATGAGGGTTACTCACACCAGACTGTTGAGCTGGGTTGGCAGGGTGGTGTGTGGGGGGATAGTGTCTGAACGGCACAGTTTGTGAGTCTGGAGCGAGGAGGAGTTTTACACACAGTGCCAGAGATCCATGTCCATTTCCTGCAGCAATCAGCTGAAATATTCAGAAAAGAGCCCCCATATTTGTAGCAGAAACACATACATATGTGAGTGTGTTTCATGTTTAAATTTCACATGTTATATAAGAACAGAGCAGCGTCGTTAAATAATCATGTTATGCTTTCATGCTTAGAAACGGAGGGCATCAATAATCACAGACTGAACGCGTCACTTTGTCGTCTTGTTGTTAAGTTTGGCTCATTGTGACTCGTGTTGCTTTTTGTGGAGCTCCTGCAGCTATGAAGAATGTGTGATACAGCAGGGTGGAGGGTAGCATTGCTGGTGAGCATGCTCACTTCAGTCGATATTTAAATTATTTGTTTATTTTTTCATTCAACAGTTAAAACAGTGGAGCTACTAAACCATAGGTGTCAAACTCTGGCCCGCGGGCCAAATTTGGCCCGCAGCCTAATTACATTTGGCCCACGAAGCCATACCAAATTACTATCAGAGCTGGCCTGCTGGTATTATACAGCTGATATATATATTGTTTAGTATTAAGCTTTGCTTGTTCCATATTCAGTTTTTCAGCAAAACGTGTTTGAGTCCATAAGAAAAGATTCATTCTTATATCTGGAGGAATAAATATATTTCAATAAATATTAACGTTAGCCCGCGACTTTGTTCCACTTTTGAATTTTGGCCCACTGTGTATTTGAGTTTGACACCCCTGTATTAAACTAATGAAATACTTGGTAAATGGACTGGTTCTTATAAAGCGCTTTTCTACTCTTCTGAGCACTCAAAGCACTTTACACAACTTGTGCATTCACATTTTTCTAGGTGCTTTCTAAGTAACATTCACACACACTCAGAGCAATTTGGGGTTAGTATCTTGCCCAAGGATATTTGGCATGCACTAGGGGAAGCCAGGAATCGAACCACCAACCTTCCGATCAGTAGATGACCTGCTCTACCTCCTGAGCTACAGACACCCCAAGTGGGTTTCTGGGGCTCATTGCACTTTATTTTTACAATTAGCTGTAAAATCTATGTAAAAAGATCCGTGATTAATGGATGAATGTTCTGTGTGATTATTTTACAGGAGATTTGCCACCCTTGATCTTGTCCCCATCTCAGTATCATAACTATACCCAACCAAGAGGCAACTTCATCCCTTATGCCAATGAAGACAGACCCCAGTACAGGTAGAATGATGTTTAATTTACTGATAAACTTATATAACTCCTGCAGACTTTTATAATTAAAACTAAATATTGCAGATGTTTCTTTGACAGTGAAGTCACATTTCTCAGCTGTACATTTACCAAACAAACTGTTTGTGTTTGACTTCTTTTCTATTACTCGATATTAGAAAAGTAACTGCTCATGCTCACTCTAGTGCACGCTAGCCTGAAGTAAAGCAAGTACAGCAACTTGATTGACAAATAACAATGTTTGATATTTCTGTGAATTAAACTGGAACATCGCGTTATGTTTTCAGCAAATAAAAATTCAACATGCTTGATATTATTTATACTAAACTGTCTGTCAGGTTTAATTAGCGTAGATGCCCTGATTATAATAAGTCCCCACACTGCTGTAGCAACTTGTCTTTTGCTTAGTAAACAGCTGCATATAAGAAAGCTCTACCAAGACATATAAAGGGTTTCTGGTGGTGAATCATCTCCACATCAGTAATGAAAGGATTCGTTTCAGTATATGTGGCTAAATTGTTGTGTGATGGTTGCAGTGAGACCAGGGAACTATATATAACGATATAGCCTCGTGTTAGCAGGACTGTCAGCGATGAGTGTGCCAAGCATAACTATGGTTCAGGGTCATGGACTAACTCAATAACCTCATATATTATTCCATGGAGTCACCTCGACCTGTAGCAGAGCTTAGCAAGGTTGACCAAAAGAGATCTTATTAGTCCAAATTAGGGATGCAACGATACCAATTTTTTCAAACTGATACGATACCGATACTTGGATCTGAGTACTTGCCGATACAGAGTACAAAAACCGATACCACACACACACACACACACACACACACAAATGCAATGAATTGGAAGACAGGTTTTATTTTATTCTCTGCCGATAAAAAATAAAATCTTAATAAAAATGACCACAAAAAAATTTCAAGTGAAAAATAAGCACTTCTGTTAAATTATTGCAGAGTCTCCACATTGTAATTTAACAGAATATCACTGAACTATTGGCACTGTCTCGAGCTTTCAGAATAATAAATAAACACTTCTGTTTGGAATAAAATAAATACAAATTAGGTTTGAGAATAAAATAAACTTTTAAATTATTGCAGAGTGTCCATATTGTAAACAAACAAACAAAATAACGAAATATTACGTATTTATATAAACGTATTTGGCATTGACGAACGAACTCCCCATCTGCCCGTGGATCATCAGTCCACTGTGCCGTTAAACCAAGGACTGACATCGCGCACACACTGCTTGTCTTTACCTCTTCAGAAAGTTTTGGCACCATTATGTGTGGGCGGCTGGGAATTTCATATCTCACTCGCCTAACCCTGTGCCTGTTTAGCCCCCTAGTGGCCAATCTAAAAAACTACAACAGAAATGACCAGCCACCCTCTGACTAATGAAATAAGTTGGTATCGGTTCATGGTATCGGTTAACTTTTACGAGTATGAGTACACACACATTTTACAGTATCATACCCGATACCCGATACCAGTGTCGGTATCGGTGCATCCCTAGTCCAAATACTGGAGCCTTCAGACGCTGAAATAAGCTGAATTCTGGTGCACAGCAGCATTTTGCTCAAGTCAACATTGACACAGTGGAACAGAAAGAAATGTGACTGACACATCTTTGGTCCACTCTCAGGAACAAGCTGTCACCAGACGCCAGCCCACAGAAGATGATCAACTCCTTCCGCCTGCCCTCGGGTATCGGTGCTACTTGCATCCTCAAAACCCCCTTCAACAGCACCCTGGACCAGCTGGCACAAACCCTCAACCCCAATGCCAATAACTCCAAAACCCTAGCTGCCAAATACTTTGATTCTATGTGTCTGGACTCCTTCACTCAGGGCGTCCCCCTCTCCAACTTTGTCCCCCCACCACCTTCGCCAGCACCTTCAGATGACCCAGACTCTAATTTTGAGGACGGTCTGTGGAACCTAACAGTCACTCCTCCAATTACAGTTCATAGTAAGTGCTTCCATAATATGCGTGCGACCCATTTAACATATGTAGCTCTAGATCTGAAAATCAAGACTTGACTTAAAACTAAAATAAATTAAAGGAACACTTTGGAAACACATCATCATGCTGGATGTCTACGGTGATGTGGTCCAGGTAATATATTAGGAGTGAAGGATGATGATCAATCTACAGAGGGCTGAAGTCAGAGTGAAAAAATGATGCAGCATGTGAGTCTGTTTGGTGGAAAAATTAATTGCAGCAAATGCATGCATGTATGCATGCCTGAAAATGTCGAAATATCCTTCTAATGAGATGACAGTCTCCTGGAAGATCTCCTCCCAGATCTGGACCAAGGCTGGTCTCTTGGACAGTCTATTTGAAGGGAAGACTGGGGACCACTAAGTAGTATCAGTTCCTCTGGGAATTGCCTGGATGCACCAGGAGGAACCCAGGACCCAGTGTCAATGACAGCTGCCTAGCCTGCATAGGCTTGTGTATCTGCCTGACCATCACTGACTAACCAGCAAACTGGTCATACTGGTTGATGTTACAGATTGCATAACTTTCTCTATGGCTTCTCCGGACCCGTTCACGTCTGTCTCACAGTAATAATAACAGCACCACTGCTGGACCTGCCAGTTCTGGTATGGTTAAAGGCCAGTCAAGCTCCACAGTGCTGTGCAGTGACCACAGGGCCCCACTAAAGGACCTCGGGCTCTCAGGCCCTGCTGATGATTGTTGGGTTGGAGACATTGACAGCAGTGGGCTGCTGGCTGTCACTTGTAGGTCTCTGGCAGCACTCATCCTGTTCCACCTGCAGAAAGGAGCAGATACTGGTACAGCTGATGGGTTAAGGACTTTGTGCGGTCCTGTCCAGCTATCCCAGCCTGTGTCTCATGGCATGCTGAGACACAGATAACCTCTGATAATGAAATGTATTGATGTGCCTCGCTGTAGGAGTTGGCCTGCCTGTGCAGCCTCTGTAGGGTGCAGGTAGTAGGGATGGGTATCGTTTAGGTTTTATCCGATACCGGTGCCAAACCGGTACTTTTGAAACTGTGCCGGTGCTTAAAGAATGGAGAACACAAAATTGGTCCAAAAACCTCTTATGTTCAGCTGTTTTTTGTAAAAAGATAACAATGTTAACCTTTTCTGCAGCTATGGGGCATATATGGTATCACTCTTGGCTGGAAGCAGCTTAAACAATGGAAAAAACACAAACTTTGTCCAAAAACATCTCATGTTTAACTGTTTTCCACTTTTTCTTTGGTCATTTTAGCCTTTTTGTCCAGGGTGAAGGGAGTATCTGCCATCAAACAAGAAGACAGCTGCATGTAGCTATGATGGTGTTTGCTAGTTCACCTTACATGCATTAATGTAATAACGTGGTTAGCCTACTCAACGTCAATTACACACGAACAACATTAAGCTACTCACGCAGAGAAGAACAGCTGCTGCTGCATCATCATCCTCATCATTTCTGCTACACTGGCAGGGCTAGGGGCCAGGACTCTCCTCTTCGGGTTTTTGGGGGATGTTGCTAACTCCGGGTCAATAACAGGCACCACACCCGCAGTAGATGTGCTCGGTGTGAGGTCTCGCAGCAAGCTATCAAATACGGCTTTTTAAAAAACGCTATGCATCGCCAGGTGTTTCATCAGATTCGAGGTGTTACCTCCTTTGACAGTATCACCGTATCAGCTTAAAGCACTTGTTGCAGCTGCTGAGTTTGCATCTTTTGCTGTGAAGTACAGCCAGACTTTGACCGCTTCGCCTTGGGCATTTTTAATCTGTAGCTCTGCTCTAAAAGAACGTACGTACCTGGACCCGCCTACTATCCTCGGAAACGTAAAATGATTGGCTAGAATCCAAAGTGTATCACAGCTCAGGGAAAAAAAGCACCGAAATAAAGCACCAAAATGTGCGCTGCTTTTCGGTCTGGTTACCACCGTTTATGTCAGAACCGGTGCCATCATGGCACCGGATACCGGTACCCATCCCTAGCAGGTAGTACTTCATGCCACCAGTAATGACGCTGCAGTCAGAAAAGATAAGGAGACAACACTGTCAGTGGCCTTAATCTGAAAACCATTTCTGTTTGGGGGTTGTCTCGTTGCCCATCTAGTCCACCTGTTGTTAATATTATTAACACCAAAGCAGCTGAAACTGATTAATAACCCGTCTGCTCCTTACCTGACCAGATCACCAAGTTTAATTTATGTGATGCCATTCTGTGATTACAAAGTGTTCCTTTCATGTTTTTAAGCAGAATATTGTTATTGTCTTATTATATTTTGCTAATATGGACCAATAGACACGTATAGTGATGCCTACATGGACAGTGTCTTGGCTCATTGGGAGAGCTAATAAATAATTTCTAACGCAGTTAGTGTTTTTTCTGTTTTGAGAAAAAGATCAGCTGAATGAATGATGACTCTTTCACTTTTGCTTAGAGCCCGTTACATCTCCACCTACCTTTCCCTTGTCCATCCATGAGCCGGTGCGCTGCGTCTGCTCTATGCAGGGGACAGGCTTCTCCTGTCCCAGTGGGGTCGGAGGACAACCCCCTCTCATGAAGGTGGTGACCGGTGACATTATGGTGGACATCACAGGCCGGAACGTCTCTGAATATCTGCTTTTCACATCAGACAGAGTGCGGCTGCACAGGTAGGACTGCTGCAACTCTAAGGAAACAGCCACACAACAGAAATACTGACAACATACTGCAAACTGATGCTTTGACTTTTCAGTGTAGAATCTAATTACACAAAATACTGGTTGGATCACCTTAGTTTAAACGGAATTATGACTTATATGTTATATGCAATGGGCTGCTACTGGGACCTCCTGAGCCTGAGTAGCTGCGAGCTCCCCTCAGAGTACACAGCAGGCATCATTGTTGAAACGTGTGAACACAGAGACACAGCATATAAGGCAGAAACAGAGTTTGTACAGTTCTTTATTCTTCCACACAGCCTAAGCTCTCTTAGGTAATATGTCCGTGAAGGTTCTCAGTCATCCAGGTCATCGTAGTCAAAAGAGCTTGCAAAGAAAAGCGTCTGGACTTCTTTAAGTTACTTGAAGACGGTTTTGAGATCCCTTCCCAGACGCCTTAACGCCCACTCACATCCTGGGCCATCTGACCTCAGGAAATCACATGAGAAGGTGGGGCCAGGTTTCACAATGAACTCACCTGAAACTCTGGCTGATTGGGACCCACACCCAGTTTCACACCTTGGCTCAGGCGATTAGAGGATCATCAGGGGGTCCTTTTGTCCCTCCGTGGGGGGAAACTCCCACTAGGTTTATATCTGGGACTCTCCACCATTTGACCTTAGAACTGAAGAAGCTTCTCGGATGAAGGTGAAACGTCTTCAAGCAACTTAAAGAAGTCCAGACACTTTTCTTTGCAAGCTCCTTTGACTCTCTTAGGTAATCTTCAGGAACAGTTCTCCAGGCTTCTTGAAGGATAAACCAAAGCTCTTCTTTGGCTGTTGGCTGTTTTCATCATGTTCTCTCTTCCAGTTTTTGTCAAGATGATCCCACATTGCTTCAGTAATGCTTTGTAGTGTTTGGGATCATTGTGATGTCTGTGAAGGTTCTTAGTTCAGGTCATTATAGTCTAAGGAGCTCAGAAAGAAAAACATCTGGACTTTTTTAACTTGCTTGAAGACGTTTTATCTCCCATCCAAGAAGCTTCTTTAGTTCTAAGAGCAACTGGTGGAGAGTCCCAGATTTTTAAGCCCTATGAGAGTGTCTCTGAGAGAGTCATGGCCCCGGTATTGATCCTCTGCCTAATCACGCGAGCAAAGGTGTGAAAATTGATGTGGATGAACCAGTTTGTGTCTGAGTGTGTGGCTGGCTCTGAAGTACACTGGGATGTCGTGCTTGGAGAAGACTCCTGAATTTCTCTAATAAAGCTGCTGCATGAGGGCTGACAGTGCTGTTCTGTTTGTCCTTCTGATCTTCTTTTCTGTGCATCTTTGCTGACTTAATGAGCTTCCTTTACATGTGTGTGTTCCTTCTTTTTCCCTTCAGGCTTAGGGCTGTGGTGGCTGTGGCTCAGGTGGTCGAGCAGATCAGCTACTGGTTGGAAGGTTGGTGCCTTCCCCAGTCTGCATGTCAAATATCCTTGGGCAAGGTACTGACCCCAAGTTGCCCTCCGATGCGTTCATCAGAGTGTGAATGTGTGTGAATGTAGATTAGTTTGTACTTGTGTTTAGTGCTTGTGTGAATGGGTGAATGAGGCATGTTGTATACAGAGCTTTGAGGACTCCGGGAGAGTAGAAAAGCGCTCTATAAGAATCAGTCCATTTACCATCAGGCTTAGAGGGAACATGTTCTGCCCGGTGGTGTAGGGTCCTGATTACTCCAAGTTTGTGTTCCAGAGGGTGATGGGAGTCAAACAGGAGGTACTGGTCCGTGTGTGTGGGCTTCCGGTAAACTTCGATGTTGAGGTTGCCATTCTCTTCAATGTGCACAGCGCAGTCCAGGAAAGGCAAACAGTCGTCCTTTGTGTCTTCCCTGGTGAACTTGATGTTTTTGTCCACAGCGTTGATGTGCGCAGTGAAGGATTCCACTTCTTGTGTCTTGATTTTGACCCAGGTGTCGTCTACATATCTGTACCAGTGGCTGGGTACTCTTCCTTTGAAAGAGCCAAGAGCTTTCCTTTCCACTTCCTCCATGTAAAGGTTGGCTACAATAGGTGACACGGGGGAGCCCATGGCACAGCCATGTTTTTGTCTGTAAAAGCCTTCGTTGTATTTGAAATATGTAGTGGTGAGGCAGAGGTCTAACAGTGTGCAGATCTGATCGGGTGTGAAGTTGGTCCTGTCCTCCAAGGAGCTGTCTTCTTGTAGTCGTTTTCTGACAGTCTCCACTGCCTCCGTGGTGGGTATGCACGTGAAGAGAGAGACTACATCAAAGGACATCATGGTTTCATCTGGATCCAGGGTAAGTTTCTGGACCTTGTCAGTGAAGTTGGTGGAGTTCTTGATGTGATGGTGGTGTTCCCTACAAGGGGCGCTAGGATGGTGGTGAGGTGTTTGGCAATGTTGTATGTGGCTGAGGTTATGCTGCTATCAATGGGTCTGAGTGGGACTCCTTTGTGGATCTTTGTAAGTCTACAGGGTATTACATCCCCTCCGTCATGTATGATGAAGAAGCTTCTCGGATGAAACGTCTTCAAGAAGCTTAAAGATGTCCAGATGCTTTTCTTTCCGAGCTCCTGAGATCATTGTCATGCTGAAAAGTAAATCATCAATAAGACACTTTCCAGATGTTATCAATGGTGGATCAGTATTTGCTGGTACTTTTCTGAATTCCCAAGTCCATTAATTTTGCAAGTCATACGCTCTTATTGTAATTGTGCTTTGCTCTTTGGCTACATTTCGTCTTGATTTCACATGGATACAGTAACATGCACATACTGGTTTTCTGTCAAATTAATTTTGTTACAGATATGGTGGTTTAACAGTGGGCAACATTCAGAAATCAATCCCAACATCTTTTGGGAGAAATCTACCACCTATGGTTCGCAAAATAGCGGTGCGCAGATCAGCTCAGGTAAAGACAAAGACGCAATGACTCTGCACTGGACAGGTACAGTATACCATACTGCTAACAGTGCATCTTACTGTGTCCAGGTTCTCTACAACAATAAAGGCTACCACAGCATGCCAACGTATCTGAATGTCCTCAACAATGCCATCCTGCGTGCCAACATGCCTCCCTCCAAGGGCAATCCTGCTGCCTACGGTAGACACGCCAGATATAGCTGCTGAATGAAGTTGTGCCAGTTTGGTTGGTTATTTTTAACTACACAACAGATTGTTTGTTCTGTTTGTTTGCAGGAATCACAGTAACAAACCACCCGATGAATCGCACCAGTGCCAGCCTTTCTTTAGACTATTTGTAAGTGTCTGTGGCTTTACCTCATTATTTATGTGATAGATTCACATTTCTGTTCACGTAAACGATGAGTCTTCATTGTTGGAAGCTCTGGAAGAAGAGCAGACCGTCTACTAATCAGAAAGTTGGTGGTTCGATTCCTGGCTCGTCTAGTCTGCATGCCAAGAATCCTTGTTCCCCCATGCATCCAACAGAGTATGACTGAGTCAATGTTATATAGAAAGCACTTCAATAGATGAAGGACAGAAAAGGTGTTTGTGTGAATGCGGCAGGTTGTATAAAGTGCTTTGAGTGTTCAGATAGAATAGAAAAACCCCGATGTCAGAACCAGTCCATTCAGCATTCATCAAACAGAAAAGTTAGTCATAGACTTCCATAATCCTCAGCAGTAAAACACGGGGGGTCGTCACCCTTCATGGACGCTACTTTGTGAACACGATAACTCAAGAACAAGGCGACATATGATTCTCAAATTGATACCATAGGTGCATCTCCTAAAAGTCTCAGATGAGTTTGGATCCTGTTGACCTTGACCTCAAGTTCTGCTAGGAGGCGTAGGAGCAGCGCTGGCAGCTGCTGGTATTTTGTCTCTTCTCTTCATTGGAGTTGAAGTATCTGAATTTTAGGAGCAGGACCACGCCTCCAAACAAGCTCCTTTAGCTTCTTATCTATACATGCTCCCCCAGCTCTACAAGCAGTTCATTCTCGTTTTCGTGCCCCACCCTCCCTCCCCTTTTTCAATTCTTTCACTTCTCATTGGTTCATGGGGGATCTGCCAGGCCCGGGAGCCGCCACCTGTCCCCTCTGAAGCCTTCCCCAAACTGCAGCTCAGTTCATGTTTAAGCCATTCACCTTTATCTACTACAAACACTGTCAAACCTAAAATGAGGACGTAGGTCCAGCGAGTGAATCCAGCCATATGGCTGATGGCTGCTACTCCCTGAGCCTGGTTCTGCTCGGCCTCTCCTCCTGTTGAAAAGAAGTTCTCCTAAATGGGAATGCTTCTCCTGGGCTATTGTCTATTAAACCCCTTTTCCATTCAGATCTACTCAGATCGACTCGGTTTTCAGGGTTTTCAGTTAGGTTGTAGTACCTGGTACCAGGTACGTGTTTAGTATCTGCTCGCCCGGGTTCCAAGCAATCCGAGCAGGTACTAAAATGTGACATCATCAGACTGAATGCCACCGATTGGCTGGTCAGTAGCATCACTTGATGAGTCATGAGAGCGTCGGTTTCTATCACATTTAACTTACCTACTCACAGACGAAATGCTGGTTTGGCAGCACGTAGTGAGGCTCCAGATGCTCCAGATGTGAAGTAACTCCGGACGTCTCACACACCACAGCTGCTCTATCACGTGACGCATACTGCTCCGACGTGCTGAAGTCACTACCTGGGTTATGTGAGGTACTGATATCAGATCATCCATCCCAGTTATAACTGTGCTTCAGAAAAACAAATAGCAGAGGAGCCACAAAGAGGCCTGAGAGGAGGACAGATACAGACAGAGATTCCTCCTTTACTGTAAAGATTGATGCATAGCTTTAACTTCAGAGTTTTGCATAACTTTATGAATTTTTCTATCAAAAGTGCTTTGAAATGACTGTTGAGAACCAAATACTGTAAACTGAATTTGAACGAGCTCTCCTCCTTGTTTTTGTACCTGCAGGCTCCAGGGCACAGACGTAGTGATTGCCATCTTCATTATTGTAGCCATGTCCTTTGTCCCAGCCAGCTTTGTGGTTTTCCTAGTAGCAGAAAAATCCACGAAGGCCAAACACCTGCAGTTTGTCAGTGGCTGTGACCCAGTCATCTACTGGCTAGCCAACTATATCTGGGATATGGTGAGGATGTTGCAGATGTGAACGTCTTACTGAATGCTTTAACATGTTTGCAGCTCCTGAACATGGTTTCTCCTTTTATCTGTCCTCAGCTGAACTACCTGGTGCCTGCTACCTGCTGTGTTATTATTCTGTTTGTGTTTGACCTGCCAGCCTACACCTCTCCAACAAACTTCCCTGCTGTCCTCTCCCTCTTTCTTCTCTACGGGTGAGACATCTGTCTGCACACACGATCTCTGCTCACATTGTTATGTAGTTTATTTGTATACTGACTTCCATTAAATAGACATAATATACAGTCAGTCCACTTCCACCACCTGCACTTTTCTTTGTAATTGTTTTAGTGCACAGTTCAGATGATTGGTGCTAATGCATTATATAAAGTAACATTTATAGGGATGCTTTTATTACTCCAAACATATTATCATCACTTTGCCTTTCTCTGATATCAGCTGCACACTTGTATTTTAACAGCTGTAATTTTATAGCATTAGCAAACTATCACATGTTGTGGTGGTTCTGGTACAGTGGATGTCTCCGGGAGCACATTTTGTCATATTGACATGCAAACTCAACTCTAGTATCATGCTAGGTAATGTCCTGTTTAGGTGCAGTTTTCACAAAACTCTACGACTCGTCTAAATGTAAATTAAATACTAAGATCTTTTTATAAACATGAAAACATATAGCAAGTTTCTTTCTTCCCCTTTTCAGTTGGTCGATCACTCCCATAATGTATCCTGCATCCTTCTGGTTTAAGGTTCCCAGTACAGCCTATGTCTTTCTCATAGTCATCAACCTCTTCATAGGCATCACTGCAACTGTTGCAACCTTCCTTCTCCAGCTCTTTGAACACGACAAGGTCTGTTGGCTTCTTATATCTTACCTCAAACGCCAAACGCCATCACTCGTTTCCCCTTCAACAGCAAAAGTACAAATTTGGAAGAGCAGGTGATCTTTGAGTTAGATCACCTGCTCTTCCACATACTGGAATAAATACTACAAAATGGAAAAGTATCTGACATGACCGTTGCTTTTTACTGTATTTCTTTCTTTTACTTCTTTTTTTCTTTCTGCAGGATTTGAAAAAAGTGAACAGTTACCTAAAGTCCTGTTTCCTCATCTTCCCCAACTACAACCTGGGTCATGGCCTGATGCAGATGGCCTACAACGAGTACATCAATGAATACTACGCTAAAATAGGTACAGTAAGCACCGAGCTGGCTAATTACAATAAAGTTAAATCTTAAACTATGATTTATTTAACAGAGATGAACCAACACCTCTTGCAAGAACCTGAAAGTTGTGCTATACTTACTTAAAGATTTACAAGGGTATTCAGAACACATTCTTAGTTTGGTGCTACAGATTTTATCACGAGATTTGTTGACAAAAAAGATTTACAGTCTTGCTTTTTTGTTTTATTCATAATGATTTTAGGAGATTGAAGTGCAAAGCTGCACATTAAGTTGTTGTAATTATGTGTTTTAGGGCAGTTTGACAAGATGAAATCACCGTTTGAGTGGGATATTGTGACTCGAGGACTTGTTGCAATGACAGTCGAAGGCTTTGTTGGCTTCCTCATCACCATCCTCTGTCAGTACAACTTTCTGAGGAACCCCCCGTGAGTTTCCTATATATAGTTTTGAACTGGATGCCTACCACAGAGGATCGTATTGTGAGAGATCTGCAGTTATAGGTGGCTGAGGACTGTACTAAAAATGCACTTACAATGTAAACAAAGAGTACGTTAAAAACACAACTAACCATGAATGACTTAACAACAGGAAAAAGGGGAAAAAACCCAGAACTTATGTACTGTACCAAGCCGGCACCAAAGCAGCTTTCAGATTGATGCTTCGTATATAAGACAAATAATGTAGTAGGGTTTCCTGCTGTTACACAGCTTTAAAATATCAGTGTGGCAGGGCGTGGTCTGAGGCGCAGCTGCTTAAACAAATAAAACAAAATAACTCCCCTCTCGCCCCTGTGAGCGGTCCAGCCTTCATGCTCGGGTCCTCTACCAGAGGCCTGGGAGCTTGAGGGTCCAATCCAGTTTTATTTATAAAGCAATTTAAAATACCCAGCACAGGACCAAAGTGCTGTAAGAAAATAAGTTAACAACAATAGAATAACAGGAAACAGCAAAAATAAGTAAATAAAACGCAGGGTCCTGCGCAGTATCTTAGCTGTTCCCAGGACTGCGCTATTCTGGACAGACAGGATCTTAGCTTAGGTTTAAATTGTTAAATGTTGTCATTGTGTTACTTAAATTTGTAAGTCTTGTCGCAAGTTTTGTGAGGTGCTTTTGGGATATTTAATAGATCGGATTACATTTTTTATTTCTCTCCGATATCGATCCAGTAATTTAGGTCAGAATCGGACCAACACCGATACATAATATCGGATCGGTCCATCTAATTACACTACACTACACTAAATACACATACTTTTAAAATACAAATACGTTTAAAAAATGTTGTTGTAGTCTTCACAATACAGTTCTGTAACTGCAGACCAAGGAGAAACTATGCTCATATCCCCCTTCTTATAGTTGATATGTAAAGACAAGTGGAATTACTGGCTGACAGAGTGAATACGCTAAAAGATGACTGTAAAGATGAGTATTAATTTTATAATTATTTTAAAGATGAGTATATGTGCTTAGGAGGGTGCCGGTCAGCTCCAAGCCCATCGATGACGATGATGTAGACGTGGCCTGTGAGAGACAAAGAGTGCTGCGTGGAGACGCTGACAATGACATGCTGAAGATCAAGAACCTAACCAAGGTTAAACTTTACTTTGCTAACTTTTACACAACTACATATCTTAAACTATTCGTTCAGTTATGCCATTACTTTAAAATGATCCTACTCTGTTAAAGTGGTCATTACTATCAAAACATTGCTTGATCCTCAGGTATACAAATCCAGAAAGATGGGCCGTATCCTTGCAGTGGACCGCCTGTGTCTGGGCGTCCGGCCCGGAGAGTGCTTTGGATTGCTCGGAGTGAATGGAGCTGGGAAAACCAGCACCTTTAAGATGCTGACAGGAGACGAGTGCACTACTGGAGGAGAGGCTTTCATTAACAGGAACAGGTTAGTGGCTGCAATAACAGAGTGCACTGTAAATGTTACTGTAGCATTCTTAGCAGATACTTTAACAGCAAATGACATCAGACATCAAATACATGGGCACTGACTATAGTCTGGGTTTGTACTGCTGAAGTGATGCCAAGTGTGTGTGTGTGTGTGTGTGTGTGTGTGCATGTGTGCAGTATCCTGAAGGACCTGTTACGTGTGCAACAAGGTATCGGCTACTGTCCACAGTTTGATGCTCTGTTTGATGACCTGACAGCCAGAGAGCATCTGCAGCTTTACACTCGCCTCCGTGGCATTCCTTGGAAAGACCAAGAAAGGGTTCGTCTCTCTCACACACACACACACACGCACGCACACACACACACACACACACACACACACACACTTTAGGTTTACTAACAGAAACTGTAATAAAATCGTAATAATAGAAAAAAAAGTATCAGAAGTGAGGATACGTCAGCATTTTGATCATGAGGATTTGGGCCAGTCCTCACTTTCTCAGTGGAAATGAAAATGAGGATAATGGCTCATATTCATGACCAAACTCATTCATAACCTTCCTGCACACAGTCAAAGTATCACTGGCTAACTTGGAAACATGGATATATTTCCTCGGACAGTCGCTGACCCACTGCTAAAGCCGTGGTGAATGTAAACTGGTTCTGATATAAAGCTTTTCTGCCTGAGCACCCAAAGCAGTTTCAACAACTTGCCCCGTTTACCCGTTTATACAAGCAGGCTGTGTAACATTCACACACATACAGCTGTGTTCAAAATAACAGCAGCGTGTTTGAAAACACGAGTAAAGCTCAAAATATAATAACGTTTTTATAACATTAAAATACTGTAATGTTGTAACACTGCACATTATATTTTAGCATTCCTGCGAATCACTGAACTAATATTTAGTTGTATAACCACTGTTTTTGAGAACTGCTTCACATCGGTCCTGCATGGAGTCACCCAGCTTCTTCAGCCCAGGATGTTTGGACAACCTTCCACAATTCCTCTGCATTTCTTGGTTTTGCCTAAGAAGCAGCATTTTTGAATGTTTTGAATGTGTTTGGGGTCGTTGTCTTGCTGAAACACCCATTTGAAGGGCATCTCCTCTTCAGCATAAGGCAGCATGACCTCTTCAAGTGTTTTGATATAAGTTTAAAATATAAGATATAATATATATTATTTTAGTCTTATGTTTTCGTTTAGTCTTAGTTTAGTCTTATGCAGTGATCTTCTTCCTCTGACCTTTATTTCCCAATAACTTTTATGACTGCTGTTTTATACAACAGTTAGTTGTTTTAATTGTGTTATTTTTTATCAGACTCCACAGGACTCTGTGTAACTTTTTTGTAACTGTCTTGTAATTATCCACTTAACACAGCCAGCAAAACATGGAGACATGTTAACCTACAAGAACTTTTGCTGATTCTGCAGTTATTTAGTAAAAGACCAATACTTACAGTCAAGAGTCAGACAGAGAATACAAACTGAGGATCAAATATTGGAACAATTCAGCAAATGTTATGCAGTTCCACATTAAGGGGGATATCCTACCGTTGTCTCCTTCATCGCCTGAACAGCAGAGTTTCAACATTCCTCTTCACCCCCTGCAGGTGGTGCAGTGGGCACTGGAAAAGCTGGAGCTGTCCAAGTATGCAGACAAACCAGCTGGCACTTACAGTGGAGGAAACAAACGCAAGCTCTCCACTGCCATTGCTCTCATCGGGTACCCATCACTCATCTTCCTGGTAAGAAGAAGAGATGCTCTCTGTGCTCATGGCAGCGTAACAAAGATCAGAGGGTCAACCCGCCGGTTTCTTCACCTTCTGTTTGAAGCTTTAGTTCGTTTTTGGAAGCATGTTTAACATCGAAATGGAGCCGTTAAAAGTACCTTTGACACAGTTTGTGATAGAAGTGCTTAAAAGCATAAAATGAAGGACGATGTGAATGTGTAAAGTTTCTAATCAGTAATCTGAGTGATCATTTATAAATATTTTTATAAAAACTTGATAGTATTGCATACATGTATACAAAGTATTACAAAAGTAGTGATAGTATTATATAAGTTAGTTACTCTGCGAGTTCTACTCGTGCCTTGGATTATATTTTAATGTCTGTGTGCAACACAGTAATCTTTTGATATAAACATCATATATGATCATTTTTAATGATTAAGTGTAACAAGACTAGTAAGACTGCAGTGAGTGTCCCTGAACAGCCTGTGGAGACAGCATCCACCAACATCCAGTTAGTCAGTGAGTAAAGTCCAAAGTTGTCCAACATTTCTACATCACACATGGCAGCCTATCAACGTCCCAGGCAGTAAGGTTCAGAGTCCATCGCTGTTTTAAACATCGCTGTGTTTGCTTGTGTTTAGGATGAGCCCACCACTGGGATGGACCCGAAGGCCCGCAGGTTCCTCTGGAACTTAATCCTGGACATAATCAAGACCGGACGTTCTGTAGTGCTGACGTCACACAGGTTATAAAGCTTAGTGCATGCATGTTCCTCTGGAAAACCTCCTGTTATACCATCTGTATTACAAATGCTTCACCAAAGTGTTTTCACCACATCTGCAGCATGGAGGAGTGCGAGGCCTTGTGCACCAGACTGGGCATTATGGTGAATGGCAGGTTTAAATGCCTGGGGAGCATCCAGCACCTGAAGAACAGGTCAGGACCTTCTCTAATCATAGTTACTCATAGTTATATAGTTATATCCTCAGGACCTGCAGCTCTGAGATTTGGCGCATCCAGAGGTTTGGTGTGTGACATCTCGAGGGTGCAGCAACACATCCAAGAGTCGTCGTCGTTAAAGATTCAGCTCTGCAGGAGAAACCAGTGGACACCTGAACAGCTGCATTCAGGGCAAACTGGGAGTCATGAATTTGTCCCACTGTTTATGTCTGGTTTCAATGTAAGAGTTTCTTTTTAAGGTGCAGTTTACTCTTTCCACAGCACTGCTCCGAGGATGTGTTCATTTGTCCATGTTTGGGACTCTGTCTGCAAGAGTGAGGAGACAAACTGGGTTTCATGACTTCCAGGAGGACAAATCATGGATCAGATAGGGGCCACTGTGTCAGAGCTTCTGATGCTACGATTAAGAGAATAATCCTACTTACCTGGAGTCGTGTCAACAAAGACACTTTGATCTTCTTGGGGGATGGACTCGTCACATACATCCCTAGCAGCCTTTGGAACCATCATTTGTTGGTGTTTGCCTGCTGGTTTCTGGTTTTGAAGTTTGTACAATCGAACACGTTACAGTTTTGCACATTCTCCTGAACATCCCAGCTCGGTTTTAGCCAGTAGACCATTTCTTCAATCGTCAGCAGGTTTGGTGTCTTCCCAGATGTCCAGGGCAAGGATTGTGGCTGGCTCATGGTCTTGTAGGGAAGCTTGAGAACACGATAGATAAGGCCCTGTTTGATGACATGGTGGGATTGATGTTATATCTCCTGTATCAGTGTTTTCTGATTCAGGGTGTGGCATTCTGGTTTTCTGCTCTGCCGTCCACCTCTATTGTAAGCTTCTGTGAGGGACCCTGTAGAGCAGCGGTCTCCAACCTTTTTTGCGCCACGGACCGGTTTATGGCCGACAATATTTTCATGGACCGGCCTTTAAGGTGTCGCAGATAAATACAACAAAATAAAACTAGTACCGGTACCAAAAAAAAAGAAGATTTATTCATAACACACGTGAAAAGACCCAGGAAAACCGAGTTAACAATAAAAACAATAACAAAATAACGCTGAAAACCGATAAAAACCCTGAAAACTATACATTTCACACCTGAGCCTCGCGGCCCGGTACCAAACAACTCACGGACCGGTACCGGTCCGAGGCCCGGGGGTTGGAGACCGCTGCTGTAGAGCACAGATGATGGTGGCACATTCTGACGTGGAGACACAAGCAGTGTCTGCTGAAAGAAAGCAGTACTCTGGTCACCCACCCACCACGCCCCCACTCCTTAAGTGTCTTAGCTTATCATCATCAAACCAATGCTTTCCTTCTGAAACATCCAGCTGTATACCAATGAATAATATGAAATCTAAACTCAGTAGAGCAGGAAATGCCGTTGTCTTTGAAACCAGCACCACCACAGGCACATGCCAGCTTTTACTCTAAAGAGGCATCTCTGTCTCCATCCAGCCCAGCAGCTAGCTCGGTGGTCTGTTAGACAAGTACATGAGGTGAGTTTGGCAGCTATATGTCGAACCAGTATCCACAACAGCATTTCCAGTCTATTTCACAGTTATGGAGACTTTTAACTGCCACAAGAGGGCAGTCATTTCCCCTGGGCTGTGGAACAGCTGATGTTGGACAGTAGAATGAGATGTAACGCTGGATGTGAGGGAGGAGTCAGGGATGAGATGAGGTGGAGTAAATCTGAGGACACTGTTCTCCTGTGATCTCATCTTTTTCCAGCTGTTTTTACAACCAGACCATGCTCATCCACCGCTCTGACTTATCATACTGTGAGGTCATTCATATCAGGTTTCTACCTTTGGTATAATGAACAGTACATATACGCTTTCCTCCTCATCCTGCACTCTTGCCCTGTCTCCGCTAGTTCATCCTCACAGTGGAAAAACAGTCCTTAAAATCAGACGAGGTTTATGTGGCAGCTGCACCAGATCCTGCAGTCTGTTCTGTCAGGACATTGCATCATTTCTTTAGCTATCAGAGGATGCAAGGACAGAAAATCTTTACATTTGTCCAAATTTAGAAGCAGCTCTCCTTCATCATCCATACTCCCATAGAAACTGAAGCTTAATTGGGTATTTTCCAGGGGATCCCACAGGCAACTGCAAAAGACCACCCTTAACCTCAGGTCTCATAGTCAAAGGAGCTTGCAAAGAAAAGCGTCTGGACTTCTTTAAGTTGCTTGAAGACGTTTCACCTTCATCCGAGAAGCTTCTTCAGTTCTAAGGTCAAATGGTGGAGAGTCCCAGATTTAAACCCAGTGGGAGTTTCCCCCCACAGAGGGACAAAAGGACCCCTGATGATCCTCTAATCGCCTGAGCCAAGGTGTGAAACTGGGTGTGGGTCACAATCAGCCAGAGTTTCAGGTGAGTTCATTGTGAAACCTGGCCCCACCTTATCATGTGATTTCCTGAGGTCAGATGGCCCAGGATGTGAGTGGGCGTTAAGGCGTCTGGGGAGGGAACTCAAAACTGGATTATAGATGGCAGAGAGTTGGTGTCGTAAACCACCGCCTCTGTTCAAAGATGGTCGCTCACAGTGGACATAGATGCTTCTTTCACTCCTCTTTCAAACCATCTGTCCTCTCTGTCCAAAATGTGAAACGTCTTCAAGCAACTTAAAGAAGTCCAGACGCTTTTCTTTGCAAGCTCCTTTGACTACGATGACCTGGATGACTGAGAACCTTCACAGACTCAGGTCTCGTAGTTGACTACAAATGTGCCAGCTGTCAAAGGGTGAGAGCCAGGGTGCACCCCAGACAGGTCGCCAGTCTGTCTGCCAGACCACCATTCACACCCATGAGCAATTTGGGATTCCCCATTAAGCTGTTCCCACTAACTGCATGTGTTTGGACTGTGGGAGGAAGCCAGAGGACCCAGAGAGAACCCAGCAAACACTGGGAGAACATGCAAAGTTCTTGCTGTGAGGCAACAGCGCTAATCACCACGGCACAGTGCTGCCCACATTCATGAGGTTAAAAAAGACAAAGGTATATTTAAAAAATCCTAATTAGAAAAAAGTTTACAGTCCTGGCTCAGTACTCATATAACTTATGTTGGGGCGCTTTTTTTAAAGAGTTGGAGAACTTTATGATGGTACCATTATGTCCTGACTTGGCACAGTCATGTTTCTCTTACCATGTTATAGGTTTGGAGATGGCTACATGATCACAGTGAGGACAAAGAGCAGCTCCAGCGTCAAAGAGGTGGTTCGATTTTTCAACAGAAACTTCCCCGAGGCTCTGCTGAAGGTACGTTACAGCGACTCTCCAGTGTCGTCATTTTACCCACAGAGCACCAACCTGACAGACGTAGCACCAGACTAAACCTCACCAACAGTTCAGTTGTGTTTTCATGATATAGTGTAAATTCACACCAACAGCTGCTTTATATTGTAGATCTAAAGAGAGAATAATACCACTGTTTAATAAATATAATAAAGAGCAAATATTACCTGAATAGTGTGGTTATATACCAGAACTGGTGGTAGATCTTTAGCATCGGCATAGAAACGATTCAAGAATGTAAAGTTTTGGTTTAATTAGAAGATCTGTATTGTTTCATTAAGCTACTTTGCCTGTGCTATATCACTGTAATAAAATCTCTGCATATAAAGTCTGACGATGTGGACATTCAGTACTTACCTGTCCATTCAACACGTGCAAGGAGCCTCCTACAACTGGTACAGCTGTTGACTGTCCCTAACTTTAGGTTGTAGTGGGGTGCATCTTTGGCTGGCTGTAGCTCAGGATGTAGATGATCAGAAGGTTGGTGGTTCAGTCCCTGGCTGCCCCAGTATGCATGCCTTCAGCAAGATACTAACCCTAAGTTGCTCGCCGATGCATCCATCCGAGTATGAATGTGTGTGAATGTTAGATAGTAAGCACTTAAAGAAGAAAGTGCTTGTGTGGATGTGGCATGTTGTATAGAGCGCTGTCAGTACTCAATGAGAGAAGAAAAGCTTTATATAAGAATCAGTCCATGTACCATTCAGCTGAAACAGGACAGGCATCCGGTCGTAGGCAGTTAAAGCTAGGCCAGTATCCTCAACACTAGGGCTGCCACGATTAGTCGACTATCAGAATCGTCGACGACTGATTTAATAGTCGACGCGTCGTTTGAAGCTTTGTAAGATCACAAAAGACGCAGGAATAAGTAGTAGGATTTAAGAGTGTAATAACGGACTGAAACAGAAGATGGCAGCACTGCATGTACAAGGATGCCAGCTGCCGTTAAACCCCGAAGAAGAAGAAGCTGTGTCCCAGAATTCATAGCGCAGCCCAGCTCAGTTTACAAAAATGGCGGCAGCTAGTTAGTTTTAATATTTTTTTTTTTTTTTTTTTTTTTGTTAGTTTTAATATTACTGTCACTACCCGATCCGTACCGGAAACCCGATCAGTACCCCGCATGCGCAAATCTTACGTCACGTCATCATCACTATTTCAGTCAATCCTCTCCTCACAGACAAGCATAAACACACTCGACTATCACTAAATCAAATTTAACACACGTTTGTAATGACGCTAATTCATTTTACAATGGGGTTCATTCGCTCGGTCAGCAGGTGGCAGTATCCTCGTACACTGGGGAGTACACTGCCATTAAACGAACAGAAGAAGAAGAAAACATCTGCACATGCGCGGTACGGATTGGGTAGACCCGATTTGTACGGTCTGACTTTGCACATGCGCAGTAAGGATCGGGGAGTCCCGATCCGTAACTATCTTTTTATTTTTCGTTTTTGTCTACATTGTACTGAAATGCTTCATTATTGCAAACATTTTAAGATATACTTATTATTCTTAACATCTTAACCGATACTCTGACCAATAACTATCGTAAAACGCTACGACCGGAAGTAGACACCTTTCGCGCATGCGGGGTACCGATCGGGTTTCCGGTACAGATCGGGTAGCGACAATTACTCTTATTATTCTTTCTGGGTCACAAAATAAACGTTTAACATATTTTCAGGCGAGAATGTAGCTGTGTAAACCTCAAATATCTGCTCAGTTTATCAAGACACCACATATTTTCAAAAGCGCTCCGACGTTTTCGGAGACGTCTGTTACCCACTAGCTCGATAGCTAGCTGGGGGCTAGGCTAACTAGAGCCGTGAGAACACCGGACTCCCGGCTAATCGTTTTCAAACCCACCGCCGTCTTTCGCTACTCAGGTTAAACATGATATATAAGTCACTTAGATAACTTAAAAATGTTATTGTTTGGCTTTTTTTAGTGTTTTATTTGTTCCTGAGTAAATCGGTTTGGCTGAGATTAAAGTTATAGTTTTTACACAGCTGAATAAACGTCAAGCAGACAGCTGATTATCAGAAGTGTGAGATGCTGGAGAATTTACTCCGGTGTCCTGTTATATTTTAGATAGCAAGGAGTTTATTAAACTTCACCGAAACAATCTGCAAATTTCATTAAAATTTAATAAACTATCATCTTGTCTTTATTTTTAGTTAGCACATACCTTAAACACTTAAAGCTGTAAGCTAATGATAGTTATATAAGAGCAGATGCTGCTGGTGCAATAAGCTGTAGTTTTACGTCCAATGGATGATGATCTGATTAGTCAACTATCAAAATAATCATTTGTGGCAGCCCTAATCAACACCAGCTTGAGTTAGCTACTAATTACTAACCTAATAGGTAATACCACAGGATCAAGAGCTGGTCCATATCCCTATAATTGGAGTCACTGGCCACAGTTACAATACCACAGCTGAAAAATGTGGTAAACTGTAAACCGTGTTATGATATTTGCAGGAGCGTCACCACACCAAGGTGCAGTACCAGCTGAAGTCTGAGCGCATGTCCCTGGCTCAGGTCTTTAGTAAGATGGAGCAGGTGGTGGAGGTGCTGGGTATTGAGGACTACTCTGTCAGTCAGACTACTCTGGATAATGTGAGTGACTCAGTTTCATCCAAGACTTCAAAAAGGAATATCTTAAATAAAAAATTAAGTACAGGATCTCTTTTTCCATCCAGGTGTTTGTTAACTTTGCCAAGAAACAAAGCGATAACCTTGAGCAGCAGGATGTGTCGCCGCTGGGCAGCGGAAAGTCCCCCCTGCAGCGCATCTTCAGCCTTCTAAAGGCTCGAACGGCCAACACAGAACTCAACGCTCTGATCAGCGAGGCGCCAGAAGAGCTGGAGAGCGATGATGATGAAGGTCTCATTAGCTTCGAAGAGGAACGGGTGAGCAGATCCTGCCTAGAGTTTTCTGTTTCTGTGTTCATTGAAGTTCACAGGTGAAGGTGCAGCAGGCCCCACATCTGTGAAACAGTCTGGAAGTAACATGAGACAAACAGAGATATAGTGTGTGGAGGAGATATCACCCAGAACTTGGGCTAGCAAATACTTTAGTGTGACCACGAGATGTTGTAGCATCAGTGTAGCTTGCAGCAAGCAATGGAAACACTGCTGCTACTGTAGAAGGACAGGTACTCCATGACCCTCATCACAAACCTCAGGAGACAACAGTGAAGAGTTAACACTGGAGTAGCTTTTCACCAGCAGACAGAGTAAACAAATGTGCTTAACCAGCATGGTTTCCTCTACACGTGTAAAAGCTAATGATTTAAATACATTCAGCCTGTTTCCAATGCAGCAGTGGCCTCTAAAGGAGCGAACCATCTAACGCTGACAGTGTTACATAAATGTAAGTGTTCACACAGGATCTCAGCCCATCTATCATCAGGTAACAGAGCAGGAGTGCACCCTAAACAGGTTGTTAGTCTGTCAGACTTCAGACGGTGGGCAGGTAGTTTGTGCAGACTCACACTGTTCTCAACAAACTCTGGATTTTCTTATGCGCGCTCCCTGACAAAGCCATCCCCACTACGTGTTAGCACGTGTAGTGATTTTCTGGTGTGTATATTTGTGTGTGTTTGGCAGGTGCAGCTCTCTTTCAACACAGACACCCTCTGTTAAAATGAGCTACTTTAACATCAGAGAGCAGAGGGGAGGGCAGAGGGGGGACCCCTGATCCCACTGGTCTGAGCTATGCGTTCCTGAGAGTATGGCACCGCGACCCTGAGGAGGACCAAAACTCTCTGAACTCAGCACCTGAGCTTCAGTATTTCAGGCTTCAGATGGACTCTGCACTAGGACGGCAACATTATACTTTGAGTGTGTGAATTTGAACCCTTTATGAAATGTTAAAAACCAAGTCTTTGATTCCACTGGTGTCTCTGAGATGAGTGGAGTCACCCCCTAATCACAAAGGGTCCTTGTTACTCTGTAGACCTGCCTTGAGAGCATGCTGTGATGATGATAATACACCCTGTTTTTCTGTGCTAAGATTTATTTTGAAGGTCAAGGCAGCTACAAACTGCTGGGCTGGTTTGTTTGTTTAAATCTTTTTTGTTGTTGTTGTTTTTTTGTGGGGGGGTGCACCCTGTAGGGGGCGTGAGTGGACCTGTGGGGGAGCAGGAGGCCTTCTTGCCTTCTTTGATGTTACCAGGTGAATGTACACGGGTGTTGTCATGGTGATGCCTCCTCCTCTCGGTTTGTACACGTGGTCGCTTTCTTTTCTGTTTTACATATTAGTATTTTATTTATATTATTATTATTTTATGAATATTATTATACGTTCTTATGTTGTGCATTCTGGTGAGAAGATCCTCTGTAAACGGGGCACTGTGTATAATAAGAACAATAACTCACCTGCAGTGTAACAGCCTGAACCGTGGATTGAACTCCTGACAACAACTGCACTCCTATCACTGTGACACTAACAGGGACCTTCAGATCACACTTGCAGTAATGTGTGGGTACGCTCCATGTTTTATGATTTGCAGATGAACTTCAACACATTACAAAACTATGGCTCTCTCACTGACCGTGTGTTGATATGTTCTCTCTCATGTTTCGTGATAACTGAGTTGTCCTGTCATCAACAGCTCCTGTGTTGCTTCTTCTTTCACAGCGAGCTGCTGGTTTGGTTATTACTCTGGTACTGGTGGGCTTTTTCCCTGTTGCAGATGTTATCATTAAAAAAGAGTAACTGTCATCCTTTCATGTCTGAGATTGTGAGCTTGACGGATAAAAGCAAGTCTGTCATGGACTGTAACAACTGTATGTCACCTACAGCCACTGGAGTTTTCACTCATAGTTTAAAATAAATCTAAGCTGTATGTTTTGGGATGTAAACATCAGATTCATATGTGAACCTTTAATAACGCCATTGCAGCGTGTGTCTGATTAAACGACTGTTTCTGAACTGTAACTTACACTGAACAGATGCTCGTCTTATGCTTTGTGTTTGTTGCAACACTGAGCTTCGTCTCACACATCTGCAGCTCTGTGAACCTCTCACTCTGATTATAAAAACGAGTCACGTGTCCAATGGAATCAAATATTCTTCTTTTTTGGTTGAACATTTTGAATATTGATATAAATATGATGAGCTGGGCTGCACTGGGAGAAGACAGCAGAGAGAGAGAAGAGAACGATATTTTTTTATTAACTCTGTACTATGAAATGTAAATTTGCTATTATTGTTTTAATAGTGAGAATTAATTAGGCGATTACACGGACTGAGACGGAGGCTACCACGTGGGTAATGTTGGTGTCTGTGTCCCTCACTCTGTCAGCGTTCAGCTGTGGCGCAGCTTTCACAGTCCAGCAGTGAATAATGCAATAAATGAATGGCAGCACAGTTATTCTTTTCACTGCTCTTTGTTTTTAGGTCTTTGCTTTTTTTAATGAAAAGCAACAAAAGTGGTAATCGGATTAGTAACTTGAAAAGAACTAATACTTTAAACATGACACCTTATAATATGTTTAAATAGCACAAAACACAATAAAATGTGGGGTTCCTATTTTGGCCCTAAGTACGCTTTAATTATTTGTAATTCCAGCATATTACAGAAATTACAGTATAACTGTATTTACCTACTAATACTGAGGTATTTACCTTCAAATGAGGGAATCGAGTCGTTTAACCTTATCTAACGTCCAGATGTTTTACTGCCTCCTTTAGTGTTCTGAGTCCTGCGTTTGCGTCCTATTCCTGTCGCCTGCAGAGACATCATGACAGTGATCAGTAAAGCAGATAAAAGGTCTGGAGCTGGTTTGAGGTGGTGCTTGCATGTGGAAGATTTTTCTGTGAACAGACAGCACGCAGTCAAGGGAGCAGGTGGAACAAGCCATCCATAAACTGCCAAAACAGAGAAAATGCATCCAAGAAACTGCTGCAATATTAGAGAAGCAAACTGTACAGGTTGGTACATCCTGAGAAAGAAAGAAAGAAAGAAAGACGTTTGACTCAAGAGTTGGGAGTTCGTCTTGTAATCGAACCTTGCCGGTTCGAGCCCCGGATGGCAAGACACTTCACCCGTTGCCTACTGGTGGTGGTCAGAGGGCCCGATGGCGCCAGTGTCCGGCAGCCTCTGTCAGTGCGCCCCAGGGTGGCTGTGGCTACAATGTAGCTGCCATCACCAGTGTGTGAATGTGTGGATGACAGGTTGTGTAAAGCGCTCTACAAATACAGACCATTTACTCTAGAAAAAGGATTGTTTTGTTTGGCACTGTGTAGTTAAAGCTCGTTTTCCGGTTAAGAAGTGTTTCATGTTCTTTGTTTTTCATTACAGGTGAATAAAAACAGGCTCAGATATAATAATGAGAACTATCAATGTATCATTTTTATATTTCATATAAAAAGACAATTGAATATGCACAAACCTAAGCAGTACTTACTCAGTAACTCCTTACAATTTGTGTCTCCTTTCCTGTTAAACACCTGGATGTTAGATAAGGTTAAATAACTCTATTCCCCACATTTTATGTTCTGTTGTGCTATTAAACATATACACAAGATTATATATATATATATATATATATATGAAATACATTACATTTAGAGCAATACAGTGCAGTGACAAAAACTGTAAACAGGACAGTGATTAATGAAATACTGCAAAATGAAATATCAAACCTAAATCAGCTGAAGTGGAAGTGACATGACTGTGAAGACTGATGTCATGAAGTGGAGACAGAATCCAGTAACAACGCTGTATATATATATATATATATATATATATATATATATATATATATCCGCTGGATTCAAATGGTGCCGCTATATTGGCACTACATCGCGGTTAGAATGTGTTATTTAAAATGTATTTTATCATTATTTTTATTATTATATATATATGTTGTTGTTTTTTTATTCATTTAAAACAAATTAAAGGGGGGCTCTGAAGCCTAACAGCTGACTAACACGCCGTGATCTTTACATACAGCCCGGTGTGTGTGGCGAGATTAGTCGTTTTAGCTTTGGCCATGCCCTAGTACTAATGTCGCCTAGGAAACGGGGCGGGGCAACGACGCTAGCGAAGCGTCAGACGGACCTGATAGGTGGAAGTGCTGCATGACACCATAGCGTGCCATGGTTCCATCGGTGTGGTGACACTGGGAGGTGAAGCGCAGTGTAATCTGCAGCTTTGCGTCTCCTGCACGGCGGCTGCGTCAACCAGACCTCCGCAATCATCTTCTTACCAAGTAAGTCCGTCACTCACTCAACGACATTTTACCAGCAAAATAACAACAACCTGCAGGTTTATGTGAGTAATTGACTTATTGAAAGCGTATAAATAAAGTTTCTTATTTAGCACTTTAACATCGCTGTGGTGTAAAACCCCGTCAGTGATCATTTCTACTGTTATCTTAACGTATTAAGCGCTTTTGACCAGACGCTGTAGAAATCAAACCAATCCATCGTTTCAAACTGTCAGATTATCATCGGACATCCTCGGGAAGCTCTTCAGTTTACATGTGTTACGTTGTAGCCCCGCTGCAGCATGCTGACCCGCGTGTTCCGTGCCCACGGCCTCGCGGTGGCCTCTCACCCCTGGGAGGTGATCGTGGGGACAGTCACCCTCACTGTCTGCATGATGTCCATGAACATGTTCACTGGGAATGACCAGATATGTGGCTGGAACTTTGACTGCCCCAAAACAGAGGTGAGCAAAGTGTCAATAATAACAACGACACGTGTGTTTGTATTTTTAGTCTATTAATTTTGTTGTTTTTTATTATTGCAGGAAATTCTGAGCAGTGACGTCATCATCCTCACCATTACACGTTGTATCGCCATCGTCTATATTTACTTTCAGTTCCAGAACCTAAGACAGCTGGGCTCCAAATATATTTTAGGTACATTATCAGCAATGTTCCCTCTAAGTGCGCACTGCTGGCACGGACTCTGCGCACAGAAAATCTGCGTTGCGCACAAAAAAAAATCTAACCTGAATTGAGATTAAAATTAAAACAATTCAACAATTCTGTTCTGCAGTGTTAGTCAGTGACTGGCTGCTCCCGTATGGGATCAGAACGATGCCACCTTATCCCAAAGTCCAGCCAATGATGCGATTCACATTCGTATATACGCAGCTAATCAACGTCGTTGTCAGGCTATGACAGCGTCCTTATGTGCCACACCGGTGTTTTAGCAAAGCGGCTGATGTGAAGTGAAGCCACGTTAATGACAACGTGTACAACCATTGGAGATGTGAGCAGGACAGACGAACAACTGACGGACAAAGTGTGGACTTTATACCAGTTTTTAAATTGTGTTGATCGGCCGTAAAACCAGAGTTATGATAAAATATCTGCAATGTTTGTTTTTCTTCCTGAATACTGTCGTTGTTTATATTTACTGCGGGAAGAAACGGTAAAAACAGCGTTTTATAAGGAAAACGCTCGAAAGCGTGTGAGCAAAAACAAACCCCCAGCCTTTCCTATTGGTGGAAAAATGTATGTCGACCAATCAAAAAACGATATGGCAACATGGCATTTATTGTTTAGGGAGGGGGGAAGTTTTAGGAGTGACGGCGTGTTTGAGATGCGAGAGATTTGTGACGTTTAGCACAAATCTTGTGTAGTTAGTGTGTAGTTAGTGTGCAGTGTAGTCAATAGTGTTGTTGTGTGTGAACAATGAGGCGACTGCTGAGTGTTACAGGTGTTACAGCAGTGACACATCTGCTGCTGTCAGGCCTGCAGATATCAGCTGTTGTTCTCCTTCATCTCATAGTGGACAGAAATTATTTTTGGAGTGGCACAAATAATTTGTGTGGCATCAGATTTGATGCAGAACAGCTGATTGTTCTGTAAATAGTTTGAAATGTTTGTTTAAAAAACGCCTTGGCTGCATTTTTAGGTAAACAGCTGCAAAAACTTTGTTTGCAAAACTCAGTTACTTTTTTGAAGAAGTAACTATATAATTAATTACCCAACATTGGTCATTATTTACTGTATTTTGCAGACAGAGTTACAGACTCTCTCCCAGACCACAGACTCATAATACAGTCAGAGCTTTATTAAAAAAAAAAGAAAGAAAGTTGTGTTTTCAAAATTGGAGTTCAAGTTATTTTTACTTCCAATAGTGTGAACATGCTACAGGTCAGGAACAAGATCTTTTTAAATTTTCATTGTCAGTGGGCTAAAGCAGTTAATTAAAAGTAGTCTAACATAAATGCTGTAATTTGATTATTTTAATAAACATGTAACTTGGATGATTCGATGCTGGCGTGACCACAGTGCACACGTCTGCTGTCGCTCAGGGAGTTTGTGTGTTCGCTCAGACACATGAAACATTAGAGGGAACATTGGTCATCAGTGCTCATGTGTTTGTAGGACATGTCAGTGATGTTTCTTCCTTTTGACCTGACTCCATCTGCGTTTCCTGTAGGCATTGCTGGCCTTTTCACCATCTTCTCCAGCTTTGTATTCAGCACAGTTGTCATTCACTTCCTTGATAAGGAGCTCACTGGCCTCAAGTAAGGACACACTCGATAAAAAGGCCCTTTTTTGGAGCTCTTTCAGAAACTAAAGAGTTTGATCCTGTCTTTCAGTGAGGCTTTGCCCTTCTTTCTGCTTCTCATCGACCTCTCCAAAGCATGCGCGCTCGCCAAGTTCGCCTTAAGCTCTAGTTCTCAGGTACGCACTATTATATTTAGGTTTTTATTGCCACATCCTAACAGCAGCTGAGAAACTGAAATATCACTCATATGTTTTCAGGATGAAGTGAGGGATAACATTGCTCATGGGATGGCGGTACTTGGACCTGCCTTTACTTTGGATGCTCTGGTGGAATGCTTAGTGATCGGAGTGGGAACCATGTCAGGTATGTTGGGTGCTCGCACTAGGAGAGACTAGCTGTGGGTTCCTGAGCTTGTTTTCCACGGTTTCCATGAATGTGAGATACTGACACAAACATAATGTTTTACATGTAACCTGAAGCCACTTTTGTGTTGCTGTGAAGTAAGCACTGTTTGAATCATCTGTTTTCACAGCGTGCTGGAAGCTGTCGTGTATTTATGTCTGGTCACTTTAGCACCAGTTGAGTTTCCCACATGTTTTTTTTTTTCTTTCAAAGGTCTTTTTATTAGACAAAGGTTCCAATACAATGTATACAATAACACAAAATGCTTCAGAATATTCCAAAATTTCAATCTTGTTCCCACCCTAACCCTTAAAACAACAAATAATTGGCAGCCTGCTGCCCAAATAAACCAAAAAACAAACAGAAAAAAAACAAACAAAAGCAAAAAACAACAAACAGACTCATAAAAGAACATTTTTTTTAGACCCACGAACTGTATATCTAATTTTTTCTAAATCCATACAAGACATTACATCTTTTAGCCATTGTGTGTGTGAGGGGGGAGAAGAGTTTTTCCACTTCAGCAGTATCGCTCGCCTGGCCAACAATAATGAAAAGTTTAATGTTCTGAGTCTGGAGTTGGACAGATTCAGATTCTGGACCGCACCAAACAGCACAGAGTGGCTCTGGTTCAGACATGGTATGGAAAACAGATTTCCAAAAGGTGGACGAAGAAGGGCAGGACCAGTACATATGAAACAATGTACCAGGAGCACCCCCACACCTTACACAGTCTGGGTCCACCCCTGGGTATATGTGTGCCAGTCTATCCCTGGACCAATGCCCCCGATGAACTATCTTAAATTGGATAAGTGTATGTCGAGCACACATTGATATATTGTGAACCTGGCCAAGGATAGAGTCCCACAGTTCATCCGTAATATGAAAGGTAAGGTCCTTTTCCCATTTAGATTTGATAGCAGCTACTGAAGAGCCTTGTGAATTGGAAATTGAGCTGAGACTGATATTATGCCCCTTGAGGTTGGGTTGACCATTAAAAAATCATCTACTGGATTGTGTGGAGGCATTTGGGGGAATTCTGCTGTCACAGTCTGCACGTAGTGTCTGGCCTGTAAGAACAGAAAAAACTGAGCTGCAGCTATGCCAAAGAGTTTCCCACATGTTTGACTATTAATCACAAGTTTTCTTCTATTCATGAAATCATTTGGACATAACTCCATTTGTAATCAGATCAAAGGTTGTCTGTCTGCACAGTCGACTGAAGTGACATCAGCCAGGTGTGGTTTCTTCCCCCACAGGTCACCGAGCTGCCCACTACACTGAATTTATTGCTGTTATAATAGTGGACAGACTTTAGAAACTGGGTGTTGTTGTAGAGAGTGACTAACGCCTTTCTGTTCTCATAATTATGACGATGTAGAGGTGTGACGTGTTGTCGAGCACTGTTGGATGTCTGTGTGGTGTCTTGCAGGTGTACGGCAGTTGGAAATCATGTGCTGCTTTGGATGCATGTCTGTCCTGGCCAACTACTTTGTGTTCATGACTTTCTTCCCAGCATGTGTGTCCCTGTTGCTGGAGGTAAGGGCACAGCTCTCCTGCATTTGTCTGACATGTTGATGTTTGTTTCTTTGATTGCTCCTCTTATTTGTTCGTTCAGCTGTCCCGCGAGAGTCAGGGGGGCCATCCTATCTGGCAGCTCAACGATTTGTCCAGAGCCATGGAGGAGGAGGACAACAAGCCCAATCCTGTAACACAGAGGGTCAAAATGATCATGGTAAACGTCTAACGGGTTGCTTAGTGTCTTTGTCTTTCTTTGAAGTGTGTAATGTTTGTCTCTGCTCCACCTTCAGTCTCTCGGCCTGGTCATGGTTCATGCTCACAGCCGCTGGATTGCTGAACCGTTGTCCATAAAGTCTGCGGTGGACATGCTCGGGGTCGGCATGGAGCTGGACCACTTCTCGCCCAGGAGAATTGAGCCGGATAAACCTCTTTGGCAGTTCTACCTCACGAGGTGATGCAATAGTTTAGGTTGTTTTAATTTAACGTTGGCACAGCTGTGATAACTGCCCCATGGAGCGTTGCACATGTTGTTGAGCTGCTGGACGTTTGAGACATAAAGGGCAGAAACTCTGTGAAGAGATGGATGGTCAGGGTCACCTGTGAGGGAAGAGGCTGCTTTGTGTTTATAAGTTTTCCTGTTGTCGTGCTTTTCTGAAGTGAAACATGTTCCTCTTCGTCTCACCTTACAGGATGATAACGATGGACATAGAGCAGATGATCTGTCTGCTCTTGGCCCTGCTGCTCGCTATCAAGTACATCTTCTTTGAACAGGCTGAGATGGAGTCCACGCTGTCACTGAAGAACCCCATCTCCCTCTCCACACACACCCTAAATCCTCCATCCCCATCCGAGCCCTGCTGCAGGGAGGATCTAGTTACGTCACGATGCCACGCCCCTGCTCACGCCATGGCTGTTGCAGGACCTGCCCATAAGGAGGAGAGAGGTGTGTCTACTGATAGCGGTAAAACAGACGCACTTGTTAGCGCTTTGTTGTCAAATTCATCCTTGTTATCCTAGATGAGGTTATCCGGCCGCTGTCTGCTGCCGACAACGATCATCATCCAAGGAGCTTCTTTGTAACGAGGGAAGAAGAATCCAAGTGTGAGAGCACGGAGAACACGCCCCCCCAAAAGCCCAGAGACCTGAACCACTGTGTGGCCATCCTCAACGACCCCAAGGTCAGCCGCTAGACGCAGATCGCTGAAGCCTGAAAGCTGAGAACTCGTCCCACAAACGTTTAGTCATTTTCTTTATTTTGAATCATGCGATATTAAAACTGTTGCCATCAGTTGGGATCTTTTAAAGAATGCTAATAGTTTCCCACACTATCTGCTCAGGCATGCGTTATATATGTGCTGGACTTCAGGGTCGTTATGTTGCTTTGAACGCACTTATGCTAACATTAATGAAAGCAGCTCGTTTCAATCAGAGTGAAGAATCCAGTCAGTTAAACTCCTGACCTCATCAGTCGAGGGTGTCGGCCTCAGCGGCTTTGGTGTTAATGTGGAGAAGAGGGGAAAACAATGGCCCCCAAACAGGAAGTGCTTCCACGTGGAGGCCATTGACATGTTTGTCCTTCCTCATCTTCTCTGAATCATGTCGTTTCCCTTTCAGTTGAAACGTTCGGCTTTATCACGGGAAGACTGATAAGCCCACAAAAAGTTTTGATAATTTAGTAAGAGCAGCTAACTACAGATGGGACGGCCTTCACTTTAAAGCAGACCTGACCCCGCCTACCGCCACCTCGTTCAGTTGCAGTTTGATAAGTTAAACAGATCAGCTCTACTTAAAGAGACAATACCTGCAGTGATTGTAGAGCTGCAGTTTGCACACACTCGCCATGGTAACCTCAGACGCATTGATGTCTTTGAACGGTTCTTTTTCCAACGTGGAAAGATTTTCAAAAACAAGAATTTGGTTCACAAGTTTGAATTTTCTGTCATTTTTGTGGTAAAAGTACAAATACGGGGTCAAAAGTATTCACACACACAGCAGCTACTTTAAATAAACTCTGCCAATGATGCCAGAATCGGCCGACGTGCAGCTTACAAAGTAACTTTAAACCAAATTACCATGAAATTCAATGAATTAGTGAATGTTTGACCACAGCATGCATGCAGTCCACAGCATTTACTGCTGAGTTATGACTGTGTAGATATTTATATAAGCAGCATGTATGCTAAACTATAAATGGTGTCAATGCCAACAGTCATCATCATTTAATGAACTGGCTATGACCTGTTTTCCATAATGTTTATTTGTTGTGGGGGGAAAGATGAGATGTTTATGAAGACATAATTATTTCTGTCTTTTAGTTATTTGATCTTACTGTATATTATTTATTATCATGTATTTAAAGTAAATCCAGCGAGTGGTCTGTGCAGACTATAACTGATCGTTATGGTTGTTGCAGCTGGGCCCTCGTTTCCTGAGTGATGCTGAGGTGATGCTCCTGGTCAGCTCTAAACACGTCCCCGCCTACAAACTGGAAGCCATCATGGAGACCGCAGAGCGAGGCGTGGCCATTAGAAGAAAAATGTTATCAACCAAGCTTCCCTGTTCCTCTGCGCTCTCCTCTTTACCGTACACAAACTATGACTACTCGAAGGTGAGACACAACCACGTTCTCCTCTGTTGTAGTCGAATTTCTGCCTGAACTGCTCCAAACTTACCTCAACATTTCAAGCAGAGGGCCTCACCGCGGGGAAAGGAAAGGAGGAAGACTTGAGTAGTGTGTTGCACCTGTTACACATTCTTTGTTATAATCACCACACAACTGTAATGACTGTTCACACATCATAGCAAAGTCCTGTTAAGGAAGTAAAGTTTATTTTGATAAACAGGAAGTCACAAAGCGCTGGGTCAAACAAAGAAAACAGGCATCAAACAGATCAAACAAAAGGTCAAAGGTCATTAAGGTTAAAAAACTCAACAGAAGTTTTATTAAAACAAACATTTGTAACTGCAACATCTGACCATGTGAGCCTAGTTATACTGATCATTACCATTTATAATTATCAATATAACTGTAACATTAATGAACACAGAGCAGGGGGAGGAAAGCTCAGGTGTGTTTACAGTCGCACAGGTGACAACATGATCACGTCCTACAGGAGACGCACACGTACACAATAACTGTACACACTGAAGTACACAGTCAGTATAATGAGAGGGGCGTCTCAGTGTGAGCTACTGTATATGTATTTAGCTGTGTGTCATACAGTGGGGCAAAAAAGTATTTAGTCAGCCACCGATTGTGCAAGTTCCCCCACTTAAAATGATGACAGAGGTCAGTAATTTGCACCAGAGGTAGACTTCAACTGTGAGAGACAGAATGTGAAAAAAAAATCCATGAATTCACATGGTAGGATTTGTAAAGAATTTATTCGTAAATCAGGGTGGAAAATAAGTATTTGGTCACCTCAAACAAGGAAAATCCCTGGCTCTCACAGACCTGTAACGTCTTCTGTAAGAAGCTTTTCTGTCCCCCACTCGTTACCTGTATGAATGGCACCTGTTTGACCTCATCATCTGTATAAAAGACACCTGTCCACAGCCTCAACCAGTCAGACTCCAAACTCCGCCATGGCCAAGACCAAAGAGCTTTCGAAGGACACCAGGAAAAGAATTGTAGACCTGCACCAGACTGGGAAGAGTGAATCTACAATAGGCAAGCAGCTTGGTGTGAAAAAATCAACTGTGGGAGCGATCATCAGAAAATGGAAGACATACAAGACCACTGATAATCTCCCTCGATCTGGGGCTCCACGCAAGATCTCATCCCGTGGGGTCAAAATGATCATGAGAACGGTGAGCAAAGATCCCAGAACCACACGGGGGGACCTGGTGAATGACCTGCAGAGAGCTGGGACCAAAGTAACAAAGGTCACCATCAGTAACACACTACAACGGCAGGGAATCAAATCCTGCAGTGCCAGACGTGTTCCGCTGCTGAAGCCAGTGCATGTCCAGGCCCGTCTGAAGTTTGCCAGAGAGCACATGGATGATACAGCAGAGGATTGGGAGAATGTCATGTGGTCAGATGAAACCCAAGTAGAACTTTTTGGTATAAACTCAACTCGTCGTGTTTGGAGGAAGAAGAATACATCCCAAGAACACCATACCTACTGTGAAGCATGGGGGTGGAAACATCATGCTATGGGGCTGTTTTTCTGCCAAGGGGACAGGACGACTGATCCGTGTTAAGGACAGAATGAATGGGGCCAAGTATCGTGAGATTTTGAGCCAAAACCTCCTTCCATCAGTGAGAACTTTGAAGATGAAACGAGGCTGGGTCTTCCAACATGACAATGATCCAAAACACACCGCCCGGGCAACAAAGGAGTGGCTCCGTAAGAAGCATTTGAAAGTCCTGGAGTGGCCTAGCCAGTCTCCAGACCTCAACCCCATAGAAAATCTGTGGCGGGAGTTGAAAGTCCGTGTTGCTCGGCGACAGCCCCAAAACATCACTGCTCTTGAGAAGATCTGCATGGAGGAATGGGCCAAAATACCAGCTACTGTGTGTGCAAACCTGGTAAAGACCTATAGTAAACGTTTGACCTCTGTTATTGCCAACAAAGGTTATGTTACAAAGTATTGAGTTGTATTTTTGTTATTGACCAAATACTTATTTTCCACCCTGATTTACGAATAAATTCTTTACAAATCCTACCATGTGAATTCATGGATTTTTTTTTCACATTCTGTCTCTCACAGTTGAAGTGTACCTCTGGTGCAAATTACTGACCTCTGTCATCATTTTAAGTGGGGGAACTTGCACAATCGGTGGCTGACTAAATACTTTTTTGCCCCACTGTATATTGGGACATTTATGAGCTGCTCTGTTGTATCTGTGTTATTTATTTTAGTTACTGTCCTGAAGCACCTGTGACCAAATGATTTCCTCTGAGATTAATAAAGTTTTCACTTTCTTTTCTCTCACCTTGTTTACTGGGATGTCGTGGTCATTTCCAGTACAGTATTCATTTTCTAAGAAACTATTTTGGTAAAAACTTCGATTCTTAGATTTAAAATAAAATGTCAGTGAGTTATTTTGAACACAGTTTTGTTTTCCAGGTTGTCGGCACCTGCTGTGAGAATGTGATTGGCTATGTGCCCGTACCTGTGGGTGTGGCTGGACCACTACTTCTGGATGGGAAACAGTTCCAAGTTCCCATGGCAACTACAGAAGGCTGCTTGGTCGCCAGCACCAACCGCGGCTGTCGAGCAATCGCAGTGAGTGTTGCAGGTGTTGTTACTGCTGCTCTGCATGTGCTGCAGCATGAACGCAGTGAAAACACTGTGAACCATGTGTTAATATTTACCATATATATGTGTGTGTGTGTGTGTAGCTGGGTGGGGGAGCCCGTAGTCGTATCTTGGCTGACAGCATGACTCGGGGCCCTGTAGTCAGATTACCCTCTGCCTGCCGTGCTGCTGAAGTCAAAGCCTGGCTGGAGAGCAGCGATGGTTTCCAGGCCATCAAAGCCGCCTTTGACAACACCAGCAGGTAAACTGGTCTGCAGTGTGTGTTTGTGTGTGTGTTTGTGTGTCTGCAGTAGGGCTGCCACAAACCATTATTTTGATAGTCGACTAGTCACCGATTATTTTTGCGATTAGTCGACTAGTCAGATCATCATCCATTGGACGTAAAACGTACAGCTTATTGCACCAGCAGCATCTGCTCTTATATAACTATCATTAGCTTACAGCTTTAAGTGTTTAAGGTATGTGCTAACTAAAAATAAAGACAAGATGATAGTTTATTAAATTTTAATGAAATTTGCAGATTGTTTCGGTGAAGTTTAATAAACTCCTTGCTATCTAAAATATAACAGGACACTGGAGTAAATTCTCGAGCATCTCACACTTCTGATAATCAGCTGTCTGCTTGACGTTTATTCAGCTGTGTAAAAACTATAACTTTAATCTCAGCCAAACCGATTTACTCAGGAACAAATAAAATACTAAAAAAAAAGCCAAACAATAACATTTTTAAGTTATCTAAGTGACTTATATATCATGTTTAACCTGAGCAGTGAAAGACGACGGTGGGTTTGAAAACGATTAGCCGGGAGTCCGGTGTTCTCACGGCTCTAGTTAGCCTAGCCCCCGGCTAGCTATCGAGCTAGTGGGTAACAGACGTCTCCGAAAACGTCGGAGCACTTTTGAAAATATGTGGTGTCTTGATAAACTGAGCAGATATTTGAGGTTTACACAGCTACATTCTCGCCTGAAAATATGTTAAACGTTTATTTTGTGACCCAGAAAGAATAATAAGAGTAATATTAAAACTAACTAGCTGCCGCCATTGTTGGAAACTGAGCTGGGCTGCGCTATGAATTCTGGGACACAGCTTCTTCTTCTTCGGGGTTTAACGGCAGCTGGCATCCTTGTACATGCAGTGCTGCCATCTTCTGTTTCAGTCCGTTATTACACTCTTAAATCCTACTACTTATTCCTGCGTCTTTTGGGATCTTACAAAGCTTCAAACGACGTGTCGACTATTAAATCAGTCGTCGACGATTTTGATAGTCGACGTAATCGTGACTAGTCGACTAATCGTGGCAGCCCTAGTCTGCAGTCTCTGTTTGTGTGTCTGCAGTGTCTGATTGTGTGTCTGCAGTGTGTATTGTTTCTGTGTGACGGAGGATTGCTGTTTGCAGGTTTGCGAGGCTGCAGAAGCTGCTGGTGGGTCTGGCAGGGAGAAATCTTTATATCCGCTTTCATTCAAAGACTGGAGATGCGATGGGGATGAACATGATCTCTAAGGTAACTGTGGTCGTGTCTGCAGCTTTGTTTAATGTGGAGAAACACACGTGCTGTTTTGTTAAAGGGATTTCTGCGACTTCACCCGTTGCCTCCTGGTGGTGGTCAGAGGGCCCGGTGGCGCCAGTGTCCGGCAGCCTCGCCTCTGTCAGTGCGCCCCAGGGTGGCTGTGGCTACAATGTAGCTGCCATCACCAGTGTGTGAATGGGTGGATGACAGGATATGTAAAGTGCTTTGGGGTCCTTAGGGACTGAGTAAAGTGCTATACAAATACAGACCGTTTCACCGTTTACTTACACCATCACCCAGCGCTCACTCATACTGGATTAACAAAGGTTCTTATTCAGCACGTCTGGAAACACAGTTTTAGATGGATCAGCGTTTCTCAACATGAAACTGCGTCGCTGTGTCAGACGCATTTATGACGTAGCAACCATACGTGATGAATCTGATCTACCCGCAGGGCACAGAGGAGGCTCTGAGCTTACTGCAGCAGCACTTCCCAGAGCTGCAGGTGGTGGCTGTTAGTGGGAACTACTGCACAGACAAGAAGCCAGCCGCCATCAACTGGATCGAGGGCCGGGGAAAGTCTGCTGTCTGCGAAGCCACCATCCCTGCCAAGGTGGTCAGAGAGGTAGGAAACACTGTGTAACCTTTACTGGGACTAACTGTCTGCCAATAGTTTCAGCAGAAACCTGCAGCGAAGCAAACTTTCACTTTAAAGACTTGGAGAGTCGTAGAAGATGCACGTACTGACTCTACTTTTTAGAGAAGCATTCAATCTAAGCACAACCTTAAGAGTTGGGTTAAAACAGTCTGACAGAAAACAGGATTAAATTTGTCTCACAAACCTGAAGAAACAGGATCGAAGTTCAAAATTATTGATCATAACACTCAGAAGTCTGATGGACCTTTGTTGTCTCTCTCACAGGATGACGTCATAGAGCACAACTGTGTGGTTTCACCCACCAGGTGCAGTTAGAGTTCTTTACCTGTGCTACCTGTGAGTCACTGGGTGTGTCCCATCTGGACACTCCAGTGTCCTACTGGGGACCTGCTGAGCTGAACCAGTTTGTTCACAGGAAAAAACAATTTGAATGTCCAGAAGAGTTTCGAGGACTTGAGAAATGACCTGATATTTAAACTGCTGTTCTTAGTCTTAAAGGATCCACAGGTTTGAGTCAAACATGTTGATCTGATTTTTATTTTTTTTAACTCTTTTCTGCGGCACAAAACACTGAACTTCAGAATCACATTCTTTATAACACAATACTGTAAGAGTGCACACAGCACTGTGTTACAAAGAATCACTACAGTACTGTGTGCACAGTGGTGTGAGAAGTGTTTGGCCCTCATGTATTTATGTTCGTCACACCCGAATGTTTCCGATCATTAAAGACAACATGCAGTTTGTAAATGATGGTGTTTCTGTTTTCAGTTTCAGTTTTATTTGTCATATGCAAGTTAGCACAGGGTCAACATTGCAATGAAATGTGTTTGACGAGCAGCAGTCACTCAGCAGCATGATACAGTAGGAGAAAATATAATAAAATATAATAAAATAATAAATAAATAGAAAAATAGTAAGGAGCTAAATATTAGAGAGACGTGGTAAAAGAGAAAAGATGACTAAATATATATGTATGTATTTATATATGTATATATATATGTATAAATATATATATATGTATCTATAAATATAAATATATGTACACTAGTGATTAAATAAGAAAATCTTGAAAAGAAATATGACGGGAGGGCAGATGGGATATTGCACAGGAATGAGCAGCAGAAAATGACAGTATTGCACTTTAAATATAAATATCAATAACAATAAAGTGAAGTGACCAGTGCAGATTAAACAGAGTACTTGTGAAGCTGCAGGGTAGCTTCTCAGTGCTGTGTTGTGTGTGTTTAAGTGTTGTGGTTGAGGTGTCGTATGGCTTGATGGTAAAAACAGTCTTATGATTTAACCTACATGAAGCACATCTTTCTGGCAGAGACTCATCTTTAATCGAAACACTCACATTTAAAATTCTATTTTCATTTGAAAAGATTTGAATTTTAAAAAGTATTTAAAGTCTTTCCTGTTGTCATTTAACGACTCTTTGAGAGCGTCTCCACCTGTCAGGTCTCTGATGTAGCTCATTGGAAGCAAACCGTGCACTTGTCATAAATCACTTTGACGGTTTGTAAAATGACGACAGCGTTCATGCTGCTGTCTCGCTCCCTTCAGGTTTTGAAAACAAGCACAGAGGCTCTGGTGGACGTGAACATCAATAAGAACCTGGTGGGTTCAGCCATGGCAGGAAGCATCGGAGGCTTTAATGCACATTCAGCCAACCTGGTCACAGCCATCTACATAGCATGTGGACAGGTAAATGACCTGTGAGGAAATGCTGTGCAGCAGAGTTATTCCCATGTGTGTTAATGTGTGTGTGTGTGCATGCAGGACCCAGCTCAGTCAGTGGGCAGCAGTAACTGCATCACCCTCATGGAGCCGTCAGGCCCAGCAGGAGACGACCTGCACATCTGCTGCACCATGCCATCTATAGAGCTGGGCACTGTGGGAGGAGGAACCAACCTGCCTCCACAACAGGCCTGTCTGCAGGTACAAGCACATCAAGCATGTCAAGCAACCGAAGATCAACAGCTAACACTGGGCAGTCCTTTTCATTTTGAAGTGGTTACACAACTGTTAGATGTTTAGGATCATGTAATATTGTTCAGTTAGCGGTGTCAGTAATGACAATGACGAGAAAGACTGATGGATGTGTGTGAAGAGCTCAGCAGGAGGGAAGCCTGCAGAGTGAGCACAAAGTAAGAGGCTGTAAGAACTGTCAGTCATGTGACAGTAGATCAGTGAGCTGTCCTGAGTCACGTGAAGAGAGTTTAGCAGGCTGCTAGCTAAAGTGACGGGAGAGAAACCCCTGCAATCAGTGACAAAGCAAACCCGTTTACAGTTGATCGTCTGCAGCAGTGAAAACAATGATGTTACACTGAAGCAGGCGTAGCTTCCTCAACAATCCTTTTAAAGCTCTTTTTAAAAAGTTTTTATTTCTGCTTCCCTCCCAGTTCATGTCTGTCTGACTTGGACGATTACAAATCAGTGACACGTCCCCGAGCACTTTTTATTAAACACACACAGTGAACACATTTACTTTATGCAGATGTTAAATGTCCAGCAGTGTCCATAAAAATAAAACATTTTGGATTTCAGCTTGGACCGTGTCTCCATGACGACTGTTTTTAGTTTGCACAGTTGTGTTGTTGTACCTGTGCGTCTGCAGTGCGTCACAACTAGGGCTGCCACAAACGATTATTTTGATAGTCAACTAATCAGATCATCATCCATTGGATGTAAAACTACAGCTTATTGCACCAGCAGCATCTGCTCTTATATAACTATCATTAGCTTACAGCTTTAAGTGTTTCAGGTATGTGCTAACTAACAATAAAGACAAGATGATAGTTTATTAAATTTTAATGAAATTTGCAGATTGTTTCGGTGAAGTTTAATAAACTCCTTGCTATCTAAAATATAACAGGACACCGGAGTAAATTCTCGAGCATCTCACACTTCTGATAATCAGCTGTCTGCTTGATGTTTATCCAGCTGTGTAAAAACTATAACTTTAATCTCAGCCAAACCGATTTACTCAGGAACAAATAAAATACTGAAAAAAGCCAAACAATAACATTTTTAAGTTATCTAAGTGACTTATATATCATGTTTAACCTGAGTAGTGAAAGACGGCGGTGGGTTTGAAAACGATTTGCGGGAGTCCGGTGTTCTCACGGCTCTAGTGAGCCTAGCCCCCGGCTAGCTATCGAGCTAGTGGGTAGCAGACGTCTCCGAAAACGTCGGAGCGCTTTTGAAAATATGTGGTGTCTTGATAAACTGAGCAGATATTTGAGGTTTACACAGCTACATTCTCGCCTGAAAATATGTTAAACGTTTATTTTGTGACCCAGAAATAATAATAAGAGTAATATTAAAACTAACTAGCTGCCGCCATTGTTGGAAACTGAGCTGGGCTGCGCTATGAATTCTGGGACACAGCTTCTTCTTCTTCTTCGGGGTTTAACGGCAGCTGGCATCCTTGTACATGCAGTGCTGCCATCTTCTGTTTCAGTCCGTTATTACACTCTTAAATCCTACTACTTATTCCTGCGTCTTTTGGGATCTTACAAAGCTTCAAACGACGCGTCGACTATTAAATCAGTCGTCGACGATTTTGATAGTCGACGTAATCGTGGCAGCCCTAGTCACAACTAAAAACTTGATTTGATTTTAGGACCAAGAGCAAGTGTGAGCAGAAATACATGGCGTGCTGGTGCACAGTGACACAAACATGTGACAGTCGTGTGGTTTTTAGATCCTTACAGATCTCTTAAATGACAAAGATTACAGTCAAAAATGGATTAGCAGCACTGTTTCATTCAAAGCTGCATCAGTGAAGGATTTGGTTGCCATATAACTTGTGCGTTCACGTGTGTGTAGATGCTGGGTGTGCAAGGAGCCAGTCAGGACTGTCCAGGCGAGAACGCCCGACAGCTGGCCAGGATCGTGTGTGCCACCGTACTCGCTGGAGAGCTCTCACTGATGGCTGCTCTGGCTGCTGGGCATCTGGTCAAGAGTCACATGACCCACAACAGGTAAGAGCCTGTAATCCAGTGTTGGAGTTACGTTATTATAAACTGCAATGGAATTTAAAAACAAAATCTGTGTGTGTGGTTGGAGGATGTGTTTGTGCCGATGGGGGGTTCTTGTAGAACAAAGGGGGGCCTTGCAAAAACAGTTTGGGAACCACCTTCTTAGACTAATTTGTATTTGTATGTATTTGTGTTTGTACAAACTCTTACCTAATGAGTCTTTATCTGCAGCCAGTCAAACAGCAGAGCTGCACTTCACTGATTTGTGTTATTGAGCTGTTCCTGATATTTGCAGGGCTGTCACAGTGTTGTCAAAATCAGAATAATTCATTTAAATGATTGTGTTATACTTAAAATGTGAATGTCAATAATCATTATTTAATTCTACCACAAAGATCTAATGACTCTGTTTGTCTTTGTTTTGGTGCAACGATGCCATGATGGCGCCTGCTCTGACTCTTCTGTTCACAGGTCGAAGGTGAACCTGCAGGAGACGGGAACGTGCACCAGGGAAGCATCGTGAAAGAACAGCTGGGGCTGCTGGGAAAACTCTTACTGGAAACATGTGGCCAATCAGAAAGCAGCGAGTGATTCATCACTGACCTTAAAGACGATTCAAGTCAAAGAGACTTTCTGCTGAGCAGTTTCTATTCTGACATTAAGGATGAATCAGTATGTTCACATGAACAATCAGTTCATGACTTCTTGTATTTCAGCAGAATGATGTAAACTTCACAGCCCACAGGATTCAAATTAAAGTCCCTCCCCTCCTACGTCCAGTCTTACAGCTGTGAATACAAATACCATCATACCTGTAACTGATGTGTGAGACATGCTGTTTATCACACTTTATGCTTCATAATTATTTCATTTCCTTCTCTAACAAGGACACGTTTCAGTTGTTAAACATTCAGTCTGCACTTCAGTCTTAGACAGGGGTGGGAAACTCCAGGCCTCGAGGGCCGGTGTCCTGCAGGTTTTAGATGTCCTTGAACCATCACAGCTGATTTAAAGGCTAAATTACCTCTTCAACATGTCCTGCAGTTCTCCAGAGGCCTGGTAACGAACTAATCATGTGATTCAGGTGTGTTGACCCAGGGTGAGATCTAAAACCTGCAGGACCCTCGAGGCCTGGAGTGGCCCACCCCTGGTCTTAGAGAACTACTGATTACATTTAGCTGGTTTTATAAAAACGTGTCCACATCCTGACACAAACACTACAATACTGCACAAAAGTAAAAGCACATTCGTGGTAATGCAACAGTAGCTGACTGCCTTTGACCATAACAGCACACGTGACAGCAACATTAGCGTTGCTGCTGCAGACGTGTGGATCCAACAGAAGTCGTCATCACACAGAAGCTCAACCACAGCTTTATGTGCTGGAAATGGCAAAGCAGCTGAGTTACAGGCTGACAGAAGGTCACGCACCACGAGGGAGCTCACAACAGGCAACGAAGGGAACAGCCCACAGCTGACACTAATCCAGATTAAAGGAAGCAAAATTACAGATTAAAATGACAGAGGAGACTATCAAAATAAAACAGGGAAACAGCACAGAGACCCAGGCTGGGAATCAGTGGACTCAGATGAAGTCAGGACCAAACCAGTACAGAGAACCAGAACAGCAACACCTGCCCAGCCCCAAAGACTCAGGACCGTGACAAACTCCATCACACATCACTCATGGTGCTGGTTGTGGAGGTCGGTCAGCTGGCCTGTTGTTTCTTCTTCTTTCAGCTGCTCTCTGTAGGGTCGCCCACAGAGGGTCATCACCCTGTTCCTCACCCACTGCATGCCCTTCATCACTGCATCCACGAGCCTCCTCATTGGTCTGTTTCTTGTCCTCATCTCTGAGAGCTCCATTTTCTGGATCCCTCTCTTAATTCAGTGATTTAAGCAGATGAAAATCTGAAGATTGTGTATTCAGCCTGTACTCTGATACCCCTCAACAAAACCCAGTGATATCAATTGACTTTAGAAGTCACCTGATTAGATAATCCAGTTGGATGGAGCTAAACACATGGCAGAAAACCTGTTGGAGGCTGCAAAGGACTTGAGCTGGGGATGGAGACATGCAGACAATGACCCTAAACATACGTTAGAGCTCCAATGTAATGGTTTATATCAAAGAATCTCCACGTGACTGGGTCTGAATCACACCGAATATCTGTGGCAAGACTCAAAAACTGCTGTTCACAGACACATCCAATCTGACTGAGCTGTTCTACAACAAAGTAGGATTGACCCCATGGATCAATATTACAAAGTATGATGTAATAGTAAAGTTTGTGGTCATAAGGTGACAAAATGTGTTCAGGGGGTGTGAAGTTAGAGGTACTAACCCTTACTGAAGGCCTTATAACATGATGTAGTGATAAACGTTAAATACAACAATGAGTAAGACTGAGAGTGTTAAATCATGTACATCAGACACTAAAGTGTGAAGAGATCCTGCAGGTCCCGACAGCCGGGGACCACAGGACTGCAGGACCCTGCAGGACTGATGCAGGGAGGAGGGATGTGATGCACCTGATGTCGAACCCTGATTTATGATGGGAAAATAATAAAAGGTTATGACAGCCATAGTTTTTATGAATATGATACAATTATGGCAACGCGGCAGTGTGGTGATCAGCACTGTTGCCTCACAGTAAGAAGGTCCTGCGTACTCTCTGTAGGAATAGGGCTTTTATTTTAAACGCACAGACAGTGCAGCCATATATAGAGCAGTGTTACAGTTATGTCAAAATCTACACAGATGCATCAAAGAAGACAGACGACCAAAGCGGATATATATATTGTTCCTGAGTTTCATGTCAAAGTAAGGAAAAGGATCAGTGACAGCTTATTAGTGTACAGATATAGTTTCTGTCAGCTGTCCAGTGGACTGAAGACGTAAGACCAGTAAGATCAGTGATATGTTCAAGCTCATCATTGGCTAGTTTGCAAGACAGTGACTCAGACAGCAGGTCAGACATTCTGATAGATTCAGCAAACACTGCACAGAGTCAACGAGATGGAGCTTAGAGTCACCACCTTATGGGTACCATGGGTGTCAGTGGATTGGTTATCAGTGTGAGCAGGACAGAGATTAAGAGCAGAATACAGCAGAACATGGAAGATGTCAACAGTAATGAGAGGAAAACATGTTTTATTGTCAGAAATATGATGCTGGAAGAAGACAGCTGATCCAGAAGCTCGGTGATATGAAAGTGCAGATGGACTTTTTAAGAACTCGAGTATTATCAGGCCATATTTAGTTTGTTAAGACAAACTCCACACCAGCAGGGGGCGGTAATGCACCATGTTGCTGTTTGCCAACCGCCAACAAATGACGAAAAAGAAAGAAAGAAGCAGACGAGGAAGAAGCAGCGTTGGCTGTCAACACACCGGGAGTTTACCGGGACCGTCAGTGAACCATGCGTCTGCTCTGTAAGACACCGGGGATTTACTCACGCGTGTGTCAGCTCGCGAGCGCACAGCTCAACATGCTGACACAGCAGAGGAAGAAGCATCTGGCGAACCAGGTACGAGCTGACTCCAGCATGACATGATGCTAATGGCAGATACGAGCCACACTCACAGTGACCTTTATGTCCACTGTAGTTTTGGAGATTATCTCACCTCCCGGGGCTTCGTCCGGTCATTACCCACACGCTGCATCCCCCCTGCCGGCCTTCACACAGCGTAAGTTCCGCTTTGACTCGGTGGTGATTAGTTTAAACTGTAACGTACTTAATGACGGGTTGTAGTTCTCACCGAGCTTCACGACCATCTCCAGTTTATCTGCAAATGTTTGGTCTGGTTCTTACAGAGACGGTCCACACACACACACACACACACACACACACACACACACACACACACACACTGAACCGTCTGTCTTCACTATGTGACAAATCAATATGAATTGTATCAAATTGTTGTGAGGCCTGTTTAAACTCTCCGTCCTGACTGAGGATAGATAGATATTATTGCTTCTATAGTTGAATATTATTACAGATATTGACTGTTTGATGGTGTAGCGGCTATTGGAGCCTTTTCCTGGACCTTTGAGCACGAAATAAATGCTGTTGCTGACCCCGCAGGAGAGCTGCTCTGGCTCAGCACCAGTGTCGGATGCGCAGGCCTGATGTTTGGTTTCATAATGACGTCGTACATTATACTCTTTCATAACTGCCACAGTCTCAGTGCAGATCAAACAGACACACGTCCCCTTGAGTTCTTTGGAGAAATCTTCACTCTCCCACCGTGTCTGAAATTTTCTGCACTCACTTTTCTACCTTTCTTTGGTTCTGACCTGTTTTGTAACTTGGGGTAAATTTCTTCTGTGATTGTCCTTTTTGGTGGAGCAACTGACCTGATCAACAGCAGCTCCCCCTGGTGTTAAAACTAAGAAGTGCAATACACTCAAGCAAAAGTTGAAGTGCAGCCATATTCTGTTCATATTCTATTTATAAAATCACTTGCGGGCCAATTAAAAATGGACTGCGGGCCGGAGTTTGGACACCCCTGCTATAAACCACATTAATGGAAAATTCAGCTTAAATGAGTAATGTTGTAATACAATAAACATCCTCTTACATGAGTGTATTGCATCTGTTTTGAACAAGCCTGTGAAATACTGGGAGAATATAGTTTGGAAAGATGACACTGAAGTTGAACTCTGCCACAGGCTCAGCCAATCACCTGACCCGAATCCAACTGGAAAACCTATGGAAAGACCTGATGCTGAGAGTTCATAGAAGGGCCCACAGAAGCTTTGAAGAAGCAAACAAAGTTTAATAGAGAGGCTCACAGTTAGAATTAGCTTATGTCTCAGTCCAGAATCAGGGAGTGCCTCGCACCTCCAAATTCAACACTTTATTAAGGATAAAAGTACGTGTCACAAATGTCTCACATCGAGTGATTTCATGATCTGTGTCCAAATGGGAAAATATACAAACTATAAATTTCAAAGTCACTCTATAATGTGCATAAATGTCAGAAACCAGCTGAGCATAAAGGAGAAGAGTAATTAAACAAGTTTGTTGGTGTTTTCTGTTTCAGTGGTTCGGGAGCAGAATTAATGGCAGCAGGTGGAGCAAAACCATCTACCTGAGTCAGAAAAAAGTCACCCTCGCGCATGTAAGGTAACCAATATTTTGTTTTTGTTTTTCTCCTTAAGCATTGCTTAAGCTTTGACTACTTGAACTAATTTATAACTTTGTGTCTCTAAAGTGAACTGTCTGCAGCAGCGTATGAGAAGCTGGCCGATGAGACGTTGGAGGCTCTGGCTGATTACTTTGAAGACCTCACAGATGAAGCTTTCACTGGGGCCGACTATGATGTTGTCTTCTCTGTAAGTCTGTGGATGCTGTAAAGGTTGCTAACTGTGAAGTGACTTTAATGGCAGCTGTAATAAATGATGGCAGAATGATCTAAATGCTTATTTACAGAAACTGAATGATGAACATACGATTACACTGAGGCTGCCACAAACCATTATTGTATTTACCATATTTATTTGAAAGGTTTTAGCTGTTAAAATGAAGTAGATTTGATTTAGTTATTAAATATAAATCAAACCAAAAGCAACATCATTTATTCAGTACAGTGTTAATATCTGAATGAGGCCGCGGGGCCACTCTGTAGTGGGAAGGTCGGGCCCCGAGGTGAAAAAGGTTAAAACCCCATCTTGTCATCTGGGCTTCCAGTGATCAGAGTTGAGGTGATTGATGTGTCCATGTAATCATCATCTCATTTTGTTTGATATCCCCGTTCCTCACTCAGCTCCTAAACAAACCCACACCGCCTCTTTTCTGCACCCTACGACGTCTGAAATCTCCTTTAACCACCTTTGAATGAAACTTCTTGTCGCTGTAACCATGATGAGCTACTTGCATGCTTTAGTTCAGCTTGTACCAACACTGCACAGACTGCATCATTAGAAACTCAGCTTTGGTTAAATAAAGTCTCTCGTGCTGTCAAACAGAAAGAAAGGAAAGCATGAAAATGGAAGAAAGCTCAGCTCCGTGTGTCTCAGCAAGTGTTTACAGATCGTCTGAATAACTATCAGGCTGAACGAGTAAATCGTTTTTATTACAAAGAAGTCTGGTAATCCTAAAGTCCTATCCTCCAATCAACTCTGTCCTGCGTCCCACCTTTACAGCCATGAGGCCGCCGCACACACCTGTGAGGTTCTTCACTGGAAAAATGAATCGTATCAGAGAACGTGTTCTGCTCCCATCCCAGAGCCTTCAGAACCACCTACGTGTTCCTCCTTTCTCACCCACTTCAAACACTCTCATTATCCTGATTATTACTGATATAATAATGCACATGACACTTGCCCTGTGAATGAAAGTCGTCATCACATTTCTAACATCCTTTGTTAGTAGCAGCGTCTGAAACAAGCTGCTGGTCCTGGTTTGGACCCGTCAGTCATTTTTAGATGCACGCAGTATTCTGGATAAACTTCAGTCTGTTTTCAGAGCCTCCCCAACACAGTCTGCTCTGCTGAAGGTGCTCGATGCTTTCAGCTGCTTTAATTCTTCTAGACCTGAGTGCAGCGTTTGACACAGCTGATCACACAATCCTGTTAAACCATTTGAAGACGTGCGTCAGCATCAAGGCCCTGCTGTAAGGTTTGCCTCTGAGAGAGCAGAACATAGTCTGATGCTGGGTCACAAGTATGACCCTGCTACACTCGCGTGTGGAGTTTTATTCTCCCTTCACGTGCTCCCATCAGGCTTCATTTCTCATTACTGTTATGCAGACGATACACAGCTGTGTCTCTGTCTAAAACCAGGTGTTGATAGCACATCTGGTAAATCGCTACAGTCGATTTAAGGGCAAAAACAGCTTTTCAGTCATAGTCACCAAAATCAAACAGGAAGGGATTCAAACAATTTACGTTTATTGTGATAAACTTTACATACATGTTACATAAATAAAATTAAGATTAGTTAAATTCCATGTAGATGTTTGGTCAAAATTGCTTTGTTAACGGATGAAAATAGAGCCGTTTTCTTCTGTTTCTTGTTTGACAGAGCGGCGTTCTGACAGTGAAGGTGGGTGGAGACCACGGCACTTATGTGATCAACAAACAGACACCAAACAAACAGATCTGGCTTTCTTCTCCTACCAGGTAAGACTCAGGCTTTGCATCACTTCATGGTAATATGAGTAACTGAACCCAACAATGTTCAGTTTACTTAATACTCTGTCAACACTTTCCACTAAGCTGAGTTTTGTTTTTATCATTCTAAATTAAGATGCCAATAAGTGACTCATGTGTTCCCAACATAACCAATCTGGTCAGCTTTGATTTAAGTGATAAATCGCTTGATTGATTAACGCAGACATGAAAATATTTCATTATTGTAGCGATTAAATCCTGTATTTTGACGCTCTGGTTGCTAATTGTTAGTTAGTACGTGCACTCAAAGTTCTCCATATTCATGTGTCATTTATTTCCTTTGTGATGTCTGGTTTTCTTGACATTTCACACAAACACAACAGGTAACCACATTAAGCACAGTGGAAGCCGTTTGGCCGTCTCATGAGCAGCAGCTGAACAGAATTACCTTTGACCTTAAATAACCCCGCCCCTGCCTCTTGCATAATCACGCCACCTATAAGCAAAAGTCCCACCTGTTAGTCGTAGCTCTCTGCACATCAGCCAATAGTGCCAACCTCTCCTCCTCTACACAGCAAAATCACCACTGTGAAAATTTAACACTAGAAAAGTGTCTGTATGTGTCCACACTTGAGTTTTAAATGAGCACTTTTCAATGTGTTTATTTTTAACACTGACCTAGTGTTGTTATAACACTAACACTGAGCAGTGTCAACAATATTCCACTCTGGTGTGTAGGGCTGTTCGATATAACGATATATATGGATGACGATATAAAAACGTTTGTCGTTTGTTTCTGGGTGTCACAAAATAAACAGTTCACGGCAATTTTTTCATCATTGATGGTCACTGTGGAGTTTCTTAAAGTTGTCCCTTTCTCTTATATTTAAAAATCCACACTACGGACGGACAAAGGACTGTTTTTACGCGTTGTCGTTAGCAACAACGACGCTGTCCGCTTGTTTATTTTCCACATGGACCTTTCACAATAAAGCTGAAGAGCCTGTTGAGATTTTCAAAATAAACTGAATCCCGTGAAATAGTACACAGAGTGTTTACGGTTTCAACTTATGTAGCACTCGACTCCAGCTACACGACGCCCAGCTGGAAACACTTCACGCAAGTTCAGCTGCCCGAGATTCACAGAATTGACAGAAAATGTTACATTTTTGTGATAAATATCGTTGTCGTGACGATGGATGTCTTACATCGGGATGTGAGTTCGGTCATATCGCACAGCCCTAGTTTTAAGTGTTAAAACATAGGTGTCAAACTCTGGCCCGCAGCCTAATTACATTTGGCCTGTGAAGCCATACCAAATTACTATCAGAGCTGGCCTACTGGTATTATACAGCTAATATATATTGTTTGGTATTAAGCTTTGCTTGTTCCATATTCAGTTTTTCAGCAAAACTTGTTTTGAGTCCATAAGAAAAGATTCATTCTCATATCTGGAGGAATAAATATATTTCAATAAATATTAACGTTAGCCCGCGACTTTGTTCCAGTTTTGAATTTTGTAAAAAGAAACATACACACATCCACCCTTTTGTCAGGTGGAGGTGGAGGTGCAATCTTGCATGCTGGTGTCCAGTCAAGCTTTGTCAGTCCAGTCAGTCCTTATTTTTATTTGCTGACAGTAGAACCTCTCGTGACACAATAAGTTTCTACTGCCAGCAATGACGTCATTTAGACTGGATTACCTCGCTGAATCCTTTTTGACAGGGACTTTCTGATTGTCCCAAATAAGTGGCTTTCTCCTGAGCCCATTTTAATTTTGGAGAAGCTCACTTGCGATTGTTCGACATGTTGTGTAGTGCTTTTGATCCCGATCTTGCCGGCCTGCTTGAAAAAGAGAAAATGGCCAAACAAAAATCTCAGTGCACTGTTAAAAATAAAAATATGAAGGCCTAGTTTAGGACTTGTCTAAGCGTACTCTCTTACAATGATAGATCAAAACAAAACTAACTGGCAGGTTCACAGTGGAACCAAAAGAAAATGCATCAGTAAATCCCCAAAACTTTCATCCACCAGTCACTCCTCACACAACAACAATATTTTATTAGATGATGAGTTTCTTCCAATGTACCCAGATGTGTGTCATGATGAGACCTCCCTCACACATCAGAAACCAGAAACTCAATAATCTATTAGTCTCCACTCATCTGACCCCCCCCCCCCGCAGCATTCTGTTCACCCTGCTATGATTCAATCATCCTTCCCCAAAATAACACTACTTCACTCGTCTGTGTATCACTTCTTAACCTACTAAGTGATCCGGACAAGATGATGGTAACAGAAACGCTTAAAATACTGTTTGATCTTCATGAGCTTCATGTCATGTGTGTTTGTGTTTGTGTTAGTTAATGCGTTTTTCTGTTTGTGTCATTTTGTGTACCTCTCCTCTTTGCGGTGCTCCAGACACTTTTCAATTCTCCATGCAAGGCAGTCGTTTTTCTTCCCGGTTTCCTAAACCCAAATTTCATTCCCACACTACAACAGCTTCCTCCATGTCCTCCCCTGCTCCTCCCACTGTGTCTCATCTCCCCTCCCCTCTTGCAGCAGTCCAGTGAGAGTCAGTTGTCTTTCAGCTTTGTCCTGTTTTCCACTGTCTCATTTTGCCATTTTGCTCCAAAAGTGGCAAATGTCCAACTCAGGCAGTCTTTCCAAAGTCCATTCACACACAGTGAAGGTGCAGCTTGTTGGAAATGCACATCCATCCATCCAGTCATGATGATGCATTTTTCTCCTTGCTGTCGCTGTCTTGCACAGCTGCTGCTGCTGCTGGACCTTTTCTTCACTGCTCAGGATACTGCCATCTCTGCTGTGAGCTCTTGATGTCCATCGTTGTTCTGAAACTGCATTTCTAGTCTTCAGGAGAGATTTTGGAGTTTGTGTTCTCAGGGTGACAAACACGTGGAAGTTAAGCTGTAAAACAATTCAGCCAAAAACTTGGCTTGAGTGTTTCTAATGATGTTAACCTATAATTTTCTTCTGACTGCTGCACGTGGAAAATTGATCCGGGTCTGCTCTTCACCTGCAAGTGACACACTGAGACATTTGATCATTAAACACAAAACCCTAATTTTAGTGTGTGTGTGTGTGTGTGTGTGTGTGTGTGTGTGTGTGTGTGTGTGTGTGTGTGTGTGTGTGTGTGTGTGTGTGTGTGTGTGTGTGTGTGTGTGTGTGTGTGTGTGTGTGTGTGTGTGTCCTGCAGTACCACCTTCTCCCTCTAGTTGGAAACAACTTTTACACACATTTCTACACTCCTCTCTTTTTTTTCCTTGTTTGTTTGTTCCCCATTTTCACATTTTAACCTGCTTTTCACTGTTTTTTCACGCACACATCAACCTATTAACTCACTTGTTCAACATTTCTTTCTCCTCAACTCACACAGCCATCCTCTGCAGTCTTACACACCACACATGTACTCAGTTCTTACCACACAGTCACGCTTGAGTTTTGTCTCTGGCTGCCTGGTTTAAGGCCTGCCGCTCTACTGGATCAGTTCCCATTACTACACGAGGCGTCCCCCATGAGGCTCCTTGCCTTCTACGGACCAAGGCACGAACGCCGCCACTCTGCGCACTGTAGTACGCTGGACTCCGACAGTGTACCTGAACCGCCGTCCCTGTGGCGTAGTTGGACTGAACAGGTCTGGGCCGGCTTCTCCCCAACAGCGCGCTCGAGCCACTGTCCTTGTGATGGACCGTACCCAACACAAGCCTGGGGCCTCAAACCGCCAGATTTTCCCTCCGGAGACTCAAACTCCAGAGTCAGCCAGCACCCCCCCCCCCTCAGCCAGACAAAAACTCTCCATGACTGTATAAAGTTGGCTACAACTCACCCGTCTGCAGGAGTCCCCTTACAGTCGATGGTCTCTGTGGTGGCTGAAACACACTGCGTGACTCCTCCGTTTCCTTTGCTTCAACAGCCGGTAGGACAAAGGTACCGTTTCCCTCAGGGGTGATCAGCCCGTCCACGAAACTTTGTTCAGCGACCACACGGACCATCCTGTTCGTGACGCCATTTTGTTTCCATGTAAATAAAGCCTGCAGACGAGCGCTAGCTAACCATTTGTCTTACTGTATGAGTGTGAGACATGTTAAAATCCAGTGGCACCAACGCATCATACAATAACATAATGTGACTAATACATAAATAAAATAAATTCCTTTACACCCTCAAACTGCCAGGCCTCTGGCTTGAAGGACAAACCGCCCTCAGGGATGAGACGGGAACTTTTATTTATATTTCTGCTGACAAACTGGTTTAATAAGAATCTGTTATAAGTCAGTACAGAGTGATGTTACTTCCCTCTTCCTGTCTTCTCTTGTGCTTGCAGCGGACCCAAGCGCTACGGCTGGACAGGTGAACGCTGGGTCTATACTCATGATGGCATCAGCCTTCACCAGCTGCTTTCTCAGGAGTTTTCCATCATCTTTAACAAGAACATTGACCTGTGCAACTTGCCCTGTTCCTAAAAGCCTGTTAAATGCTGGGAACATTCACAGACTCAGTGACTCACATCTGAATTTCTGTGCAGCATACACACTATCTGTCAAAGTAACTAATGAAGTTATGTCTGAAATGCTGTTTCTGTTGCACTCTTCACTTTCTCAGCTGAATGACATCATCACATTGAGCTTTTCCACCAGTCGTGAAGAAATATTGGAGTTATTTGGTTAATTTTAAAGACAAGCATGGTGGAGCTTGTTGGGAACAGGTCAGTCTTAATAGATATCTAATGGGAACATTGTGATTGGGATGGTGATCAATCAGGTGTATAGAGAGGCTGCAAGAAGTGTTGTTTATTTCACTCATCACAAAGTGGCAGAGGCAGAATTCTTTATTCATATTTATGTTTTGAATAGTAGAATATTTGAGCTTTATTGTTTTTGTACAAGCAAAGTATAGTGTACATTCTTTAGGCGATGCAGAGTCCCCTCAAACCAAAAACAGACAGTCGTACATCCTGCTGCTGCTTGTACATTCACATACAGCCACAGGCGTCACATTTGTGGGTTACGTTATACAGACATCTTTGCACATTGCTGACTGTTTGATATAAAAGCCAAAATGAAACAGAAACTGTGTTTTTCTTTCTGTATTCAAGGGTAACAGGGTAAGACATAAGGTCACATCTGCCCACAGATGTTATCTGCATTCAGATGCAACTCATAGTTATTTATACAATGTATTTGCATAAATGCATCTTATGGAAAAAGCTTGACTTTCATCACTATAAACAAACATAACCTCATATTAATTTAAATTGATTTATTTAACAAAAGTCAAAATGCAGAAGCAATGTATAAAAAGTTAAGTGTACTCGAGCTTGTAGAACGACCTAAGCAGCGCTCTAGAGTGTGTCCGCAACTCCGAGTCTCCGTGTGGTCGTCAGCTGACACACATCGTTCCACATAACACCGTAAGAAAAAACTCAGGTTAAAGCTCTCAAAACTATTTCAACAACCACCAAACAGTAAATGAGAGCAGGTAACCGACTCCACACACAGACGTAAACACAGAGCGGACCCGACGCATCAGAATCTGCTTTCTCTTTCTCGGCTTTCAGCCCGACGGCCCGTACACGGACACGCCGTCGGGTACGGCCCGTACACGGACACGCCGCCGGGCTGAAAGCCGACAGCTCGCCGACTCTGATGCGTCGGGTCTGCTCTGTGTTTACGTCTTTTTGTGCTCGATTCTGATGCTGCAGGTTTTATTTCTCTCCAACCAAAATTCACCGAACCAGCAGCAAAAGAAGATCCAAACTACGTTTCACATTTGATAAATGTCGTCATTAATTCTCTGACTTTTGCTGTTTTGCTTCCAGCACGATAAAATCACACTTCATGCCCAGCTCTCTCTCTGTACTTCAGGAACAGTTTCCCGTCTCAAATCTCTGTTTATCACCCACCAGTCTACCCTTGTTTACAGCGCTGTCTTTTTCTTTGTTGTTAATTAAATGTCCTCGGACAAGAAAGCCTCATTTCTGCTGTTCAATACTGAAGAAATTTATACTTTTTAAAATTATGCAAACTTGTAGAATATTTTAAAGGTTATCTGCTATAAAAAGCCAGGTCAGGAAAATCTCCTTCATTTTCTGTTTTATCCTCAGTTACTTTGACACAAAGGCGTCAGCTGTGATGTTCACGCCTCTGATGACGTCTCACAAGTGTTAGTTCTGATAAATCATCAGAATTATAATATTTCTGACTGTTTGAGGCTAAACTGAATCGAATCGAATGGATTATAGAAATCAGTGACGATACCCAGCCCCGGTGAGCAGCCTGGGCCCGACAGAAGTGGATGTAGCTGTGGGTAATGAGGAAAGATGAAGAACAATTGATAACTTATTTGTTAAGTTAAGGCCTGATCTGTCTGAAATAGCCAGCTCTGACACGGAGCCATCAACCCCTGAATGGTTCTCCAGGGTTAAACACAAGCACTTTTTCAGTAACTTTGTGTTGACAAGATTGTTAGTTAATCATTTGCTGTCTATACAAATTGTCTGTATAGACAGCAATGCCCCCAAAAAGTGCACATGTAAAACTGCGGTGTTAAGTGATGCGGTTGAAAGATTTGGGTGCGCCTAACGTTTGTGCTGATGCGCCTTGCAACCGTGGCAAAAAGGTTAGTCTAGAGCTTTGCCTAAGCAACCAAAAACGTGTGTGACGTCATCAGTCACTCGTCTCGTGTCTCGTTGTCCTTCACACAGCTGCTTCCATGCTTTGTTGGTTATGAACAGCTCTCTTAAGGTCCACTACAGCATTTCACCCAGCTTGAGGTGGGACTGGGCCATTGCAACACCTTCACTCTTTGCTTTTTCACATTTTACTCTAGAATACTTTGGTACACCGAGGAGTTCACTCAATGATTGCAAGGTGCCCAGGTCTTGTTGCTGCACAAGAAGCCAACGAGTTAGTTCAGATGCAGTTTTGCAAAGCTAAGCCATGCTGGTATATCTTTTTAGGCTCTTTTTCTCGGAAACAAATGCAAAGATGCCATACTTGTTCCATGTTTTTTCTTACTGTATTATGTGGAACTTGAACATTTAACATGGCTAACTGAGGCATGTGGAGTCGAGTGTAGCTCTGAGTTTTGCAAGAGCTGGAATGAACTTGCTGAGACGAGACAACAGGAAACTGCCATGAATGTTTTCCACTTGTGAAAAACTTTGTGACTGTGGAATGACGGATTTGAAACTGTTTGGAAATGCCCTTATGAGCCTTATGGGCAATAATTGCTTTTTAGGTAACTGCTGATGTCTTTTCTCCATGGCAGTGAAGATACCAGATAAGCGAGTGCTCCGGATCCACAAACTGCTAAAACTTTTCCTTTTCTAGAGGTGATCAAATCAACTGATAATCAATAATCACTGATTATGCTCATGAGGATAAATAGGTGTATTTACCCACTTAATTCCTACAGGAAACAGTAGTTAATTTTTCACACATGCTTCTGCATTTGGGCTGAATTTATATTAAGAATAATGATGCTGTAACATGTTGTTCCTCTGAGGTTATATTTACCTCATTTTAAAATGTGATGACGGATCATTTCGGGCTGCTGTAGCTCAGGACGTGGTGCAGGTCATCTACTAATTGAAATGTTCACGGTTCAATCCCTGGCTGTTTGCCGAATATCGTTGGGCAAGATACGAGCTGCTCTCCGGGGAATCGGAGTATGAATGTGTGCGATTGTTAGATCGAAAGCACAACCCCAGAAAGAAGTGCTCGTAAAAATGGATGAATGAGGTTGTATAAAGCGCTGTGAGTGCTGGGATAAAGTAGAAAAGTGCTACATAAGAATGAGTTAATTTATCATTAAATTCTGGTAATAAACAAGAATAATCTGCTGAAAACACTGATTCTGAGCTGAGAGTAGAAACACGACTGAGCCCACAAAGTCAAACCTACGTAATTTAATTCTACATAAACGAGGATTTTTTCATACACGGGTTTGGTGCAAAAATGTAACATCGGCAGTGCCCTGTGGTGAAAATCGGGGTTCTAGTGTCAGATGCAGTTATGTTCAGAAGTTTACATACAGGCATCATGTGCTTTAAACTTAAAAAAATAAGAATGAGGTGAAAAAGTTTGAATTTGTTTTGGATTTTCTCTCATCCATGCTGGGTCAAAAGTATACGTACATGCAGGCTCTCTCACTCTCTATACATAATGTTTAATAACTTATGCTGATTATAGATTAGAATAATAGTATTCAGATTGATCAATACTCACAAATTTAAAGGAACTCACTAAAGCACAAAGGACTGTAGATTTACACACCATCTCACAATGCTGTGATGGCAGACATTCCCCATCTCTGTGAATGGTACTCATGGCCACTGATCAATGGTTGTTGATTAAGCACGATCTGATATCCTCGTGTTGGTGTTGTTCCCAGATCATCACACTAAAGGTTGTTCCAGGATCAACATTGCAAGTGACTAATCAGAATGTTGTGATGTCATACTTTTGCGACTTCGGGAAAAACCGGCGTAAAACAAAAAACTGTACTTAAGCTGCGAGAAACCGCCTTTGTCCGCCGATCAACGGACCCTAACCCTTTATTAAACGCTAAGCAGAACTGATATTGTCCTTGCAACATTGGAATTTCATAAATGCACGAATGGGTTGGTGCGCAAAGAATAACGTCACAATAATGTGATTGGTCAACCTGGAACAACATTTTCATGATGATCTGGGAACAACACCAACACGACGATATCAGATCATCCGTTGATCAACGGTCATGGCAATTTGCAGACTAATGATCATAAGCTGACCTCGCAGCCCAGTGTTCATTCAGTGCTGCTGGTGTCAGTCACTGTGCACATATCCTGTTTCTAAGGTGGGAAACCTGCAGTCAGCTGATGATGATAAAACGTTTCTCCCACTGAAAACTCTACGGACAGACTTTTTGGGATTTCTTTACCTGGATGATTGAGCATCAAGAAATGTTTCATCTACTTCTGGAATAGCTTTCCTCAGCATGTTTGGGCCTAGCATGGGTCCATGCCAGGAAAGCAACCAATTTAAATGAACTTGACTAATTGTGGCAAGAAGAGTGATCCAATATTCAGCTGGAATCACACCAGAGGTTTGTTGATGCCCACCAAAACCATCTAGTGACCCACAATGTCACGAAAGTATGTAAACTTTTGCCCACAACTGTGTCTGGATGTGCTTCATGTGTAAGATTGGAAATAAGATTTTTACTGTGCAAACAAACATCATTCCTCTAATTTAACATTGAGGAAACTGATTTAGTTTCATGAACTAAGCGCCAATACACGTTATTATATATTGTGTTTCAAAATATCAACAGTAAACCATAAACTCTGCAGACTCTGGGGCACTACTGGGTACTGAAAATGTATCAGGTGTGAACATCTTTTAATTGTAATCATAAAAGCCTACATACACATGGATAATATTGTTTTTTGTGTTGCAGCTAGATGAGTCTGAGCAACAGAACAATCTTAACAACTCACTACAATTCATCAGCTATACAGGATGAGGTCTGGGCTGGGTTGAGGGAGTTGTGAGGTCAGTTCGTGGGTTAAATGTAAACAGGCTGCTCCTGGGCGGTCAGCAGGCGATACATAGCAGCAGGCATGGTCTTCATATGAATCTAAGGCAGACAGAACAGAACAAAGTGATCATCATGGTATATATTTATATTTATATTTATATCATTACATATCTAATGGTATAATGGAAATAATAGAAATTCGGGTAGGAAAGGGTGCCCAAGAATCAGAGATGCCTGAAGCCCTGAAACGATTGTCAAGAAGAGTCAGCACAAGAACCGTGCAGAAGTAATAACAGGGGCTACATCCTGACATCTAAGTGACTTATATATCATGTTTAACCTGAGTAACCAAAGACCGCGGGGGGTTTGAAAACGATGTGCTGGACGTTTGCTGCTTTTGCCGGCTCTAGTGACCCTTGACCTCCTGGTCAGCTATCGAGCTGGTGGGTAACAACGTCTCCGAAAACGTTGCAGGACTTTGGCAAATATGTGATGTCTTGATAAACCGAGCAGATATTTGAAGTTTACACAGCTACATTCTCAAAATATGTTAAAAGTTTAATAAGAGTAATATTAAAACTAAGGAGCTGCCACCAGTGTTGGAATCCTGAATCCTGCAACACGTTCTCACTCCAAAAGCGTAATATTTTACACTAGGTGACAAATCGTCAACAATTTACGCTTCCAGCCACCCAACACATCCCTAAATGACGAGATCGGAAAAATGAGGAAACATGAGAACCATTTGGAATCTACACATGTTCATTAAATTTACTTAAATCACTTTGGAAAACACTATTTGAAGTCATTAAAGTGCTTGTTAAGGTTACGGATAAGGTTAGGGCTGGAATGTTAAGGGTCAATTTGACCCATTCCAGTTTTTGTGTTGACCAAAGTACTGGTCAACTTTCTTTTTCTTCATGACAGTTTATGACTTTTCCTTATCTGGGGTCATAAACTGGTGTGTAAAATATGGACACTTTGATGTGTCCTGGAATGTCTTTGCAGTTGCCAGTGCAACACAGCTCGTTGGCCCTTGGTAATTTTCTACAACATTTTGGATGTGTCTGCTCACAATGCCTATGTCCAGTGGACTGAAATCAACCAACATTGGAATGCCAGCATATTGTAACGACGTCGGCTTTTCCTGGAAGAACTGGGCAAAAGTCTTGTCACTCCCAAGACCCAGAGGCGAGTCAGACCAGCTCGATCCCCAGCAGCAGCTGTCATTGAAAAGGTCAAGTGTGCACCATCCAACCAATCTGCAGTGGATCCAGTGGATACAGGTGTAAAGAAACGGGAAAGATGCCAGGTCTGTTTAGGTGGACGGCCTTGTCTTGGTAGGTTTACAGTTGTGCCATACTCCTTCCATTTCTGAATGATGGCTTGAACAGAGCTCCGTGGGATGTTCAAGGCTTGGGAAATCTTTTTGTAGCCTAAGCCTGCTTTAAATGTCTCAATAACTTTATCCCTGACCTGTCTGCTGTGTTCTTTGGACTTCATGGTGTTGTTGCTCCCAATATTCTCTTAGACAACCTCTGAGGCCGTCACAGAGCAGCTGTATTTGTACTGACATTAGATTACACACAGGTGCACTCTATTTAGTCATTAGCACTCATCAGGTAACGTCTATGGGCAACTGACTGCACTCAGACCAAAGGGGGCTGAATAATTACGCACACCCCACTTTGCAGTTATTTATTTGTAAGAAATGTTTGGAATCATGTCTGATTTTCGTTCCACTTCTCACGTGTTCACCACTTTGTGTTGGTCTTTCACCTGGAATTCCAATAAAATTGATTCATATTTGTGGCTGTAATGTGACAAAATGTGGGAAAGTTCAAGGGGGCCGAATACTTTTGCAAACCACTGTAGATCATGGAAAGGGAATACCCTTCAATGGTATTCCCTCATGCCTGTGCCCTCTTTCAACAGGACAACGCGCCCTGAGACAAAGCAAAACTGGTTCAGGAATGAGCACAACAGTGAGTCTGGTGTTCACTGGCTTCCAAATTCCCCACATTTGACCCCAATCAAGCATCTTTGGGAGGTGCTGGGCAATCCAGTCTGATGCATGGAGGCACCCACCTAGCAGCTTAAAGGACTTAAAGAATCTATTCACTTCAGTTTTATTCAATTTTATTTATTTATACAGTGCTGAATTACAACAACAGTTGAGGTTAGGGATGCACCGATACCGATACTGTAAAATGTGTGTGTACTCATACTCGTAAAAGTTAACCGATACCATGAACCGATACCAACTTATTTCATTAATCAGAGGGTGGCTTGTCATTTCTGTTGTGGTTTTTTAGATTGACCACTAGGGAGACAATTATTATTTTATTTATTATTTATTTTATATTTTATTATTTATATAATAATTATTATTTTGTTTGTTTACAATATGGACACTCTGCAATAATTTAAAAGTTTATTTTATTCTCAAACCTAATTTGTATTTATTTTATTCCAAACAGAAGTGTTTATTTATTATTCTGAAAGCTCGAGACAGTGCCAATAGTTCAGTGATATTTTGTAAAATTACAATGTGGAGACTCTGCAATAATTTAACAGAAGTGCTTATTTTTCACTTTAAATTTTTTTGTGGTCATTTTTATTAAGATTTTATTTTTTATCGGCAGGAAATATAATAAAACCTGTCTTCAATTAATTGTATATGTGTGTGTGTGTGTGTGTGTGTGTGTGTGTGTGTGTGTGTGTGGTAGAAGTATCGTTTTTTGTACTCTGTATCGGGCAGGTACTCAGATCCAAGTATCGGTATCGTATCGGTTTGAAAAAATTGGTATCGTTGCATCCCTAGTTGAGGTGCTTTATATTGTAAGGTAGACCCTAAAATAATACAACAGAGAAAAACTCAACAATCATATGACCCCCTATGAGCAGCACTTTGGCGACAGTGGGAAGGAAAAACTCCCTTTTAACAGGAAGAGTCTGCCATGACCGGTTGTGGTGAGCGAAGGAAGTCAGGATTAAAGACATGCTGTGGCAGAGAGCCAGAGATTAATAATAAGTTATTATTCAATGCAGAGTGGTGTATAACATCTTGGTGCCAGATACTCCATGGCCCAATGGGTGAGAGCTGTTTTGGTAGCAACAGGGGGACTAAAACAATATTAGGCAGGTTGTCATAATGTTATTATCAGTGTATATAAAGCTTTTTCCCACATACTGATAAAGTACTCTATCCTATAGATGTAAGTGCTGTGTGCACCTATGATCGATTTAGAATAACCAGTTAACTTTGCATGCATGTCGTTGGACCAGGAAGGAAGCCGGAGTACCTATAGGGTAGGAGGTAGAGCAGGTCACCAACTGATTGGAAGGTTGGTGGTTCGATCCCTGGCAGTCTGCATGTCAAGTATTCTTGGGCAAGACACTAACCCCAATTTGCTCTCCGATGCATCCATCGGAGTATGAATGTACTTAGAAAGCTGAGTGTAGATTGGGTGAATGAGGCATGTTATATAGAGAGCTGTGTGTACTCCGGAGAGTAAAAAAAGCGCTATATAAGAGTCCATTTACCATAGTACCCAGAGGAAACCCACACATGCACCACCCAGAAAGGCCTTAGGCACAACAGACTGCAGTGTTTCACTTTTATTGTTGTGCATTGAAAGATCCTGATTTCCTTGTTATGTATAATGTGATGCAATGTCTTACCTCCCCCACAGCACTGGACAGGATGTGGACAATTTTTTCATGGGGCGTGGCCACCACACTCTGGCTGTTGATCTCGATGATGCGGTGACCAACTCTGACCCCGCCCCGTTCGGCAATGCCCCCACGCATTAGGCTGCAAATCTGTTGAAGAGATGTCACTTTTTCTTTAACAATAACTAATAAAAATCACTCAAGAAATGTAACAAAATTGCAGTTATCATGTAACAGAGCAGACACTACTCACAATGCCATTCTGGACACTGAAACCCAGCTGGTAGCGCAGGTCTGGCCGTCTGATGAGTACAGTGGTCACTGGGGGACATCTCACAATATTCAGCTTGATGTGAGACTGGTTCTTCAGACCCTGCAGGAAAGAGAAGCAGGAAAGAGCAAGTATTGGGAGGAATTAAATTCAGCAGCAAATAATATGTGTATACATATTATACATAATACACACACACACACACACACACACACACACATATATATATGTGGTAGCAAGCGCTCTCTCCTATGCAGTGGTCACTGCAGGGCAGCTCAAATAATGGGAAAAAGGCAGAGATTTCGAGCATTTGTCCCATACAGGACACCGTAGTTCAAGCTTCTCATTTGCCCGGGCACCATCTTGGCTCAGTGTTTACTGTGTTTGCTTTGCAAGGCCCAGCAGCAGACTCGGAGTGGTTTATGCCCCAGTGTGTAAATGGTGCGGGCCAAGCCACAAATTGAACGCTTGTGTTCGATCACACAACGCAGAGTCCTGCACTGGTAGTTTTACATATACACACACTAATATATATATATATATATATATATATATATATATATATATATATATATATATATATATATGGGTAAAAAATAATAAAATAATAATAATAATTAAAAAAATATAAATATATATACATACATATATATAAAATTTTAATGTTTTCTCTTTATTTTTACTACTAGGCATCAAGTATTTGAAGCAAGATATATGGATTATGTAGCAAAGAAATAATTAATAAATAATTCTAAATATGTCTTATATTTCAGATTTCTGAAAGTAGCCCCCTTGTCAAGGTTCATTTGTGAATTTATTGCTTTCTTAATGGAGCTGGGACCATCAGTTGTGTTGTGCAGCAGTCAGGTTGGTGCACAGCTGTCAGCCATATTTGACAACTGTTAGAATTCATATTATGGCAACAACCAATCAGCTACGTAAAGAGAAACAACAGCCCATCATTACTTTAAGAACTGAAGGTCAGTCTGGGAAATTGATAAAACTTTGAATGTGTCCCTGAGTGCAGTCACAAAACCATCAAGCGCTACGTTAAAACTGTCTCACATGTCTCAGTGAACATGGCACACCTGTTACCCTTCAGACACTTTCTTCTGAAGCGTTCTTCTGGAGGTTTTTAGCAAACAGTACCAAGTAAGCTCTCCAAATCTCTGTAAAGTCTCTTTTATGCTTTTCTCAGTTTCGGGCAAGACCCTCCTAATTCTCCTGTTCCACTCAGATCGAGTGCGCTACTGGTGTGCATCTCCTCACCTCCACATCCCGGCTCCACATTCACATTTTATTGTATATACAGTGTCCCTGAAAATTCATCCCCTTCACTGTAAACAAATTGTTTCAACTCTGTGCCTCTGTGCGTTCTGCTCTCTGAGTCCACCGGTGTTTTTCATAACACTGCTGCTGAGGATACATTTATTCAAGTCAGCCTCAGAAATAGCAAGTTAACAACATGCCTACCACAGCATGCTGCAGCAACATGTCAGCCCATCAGGTTTGCATTTAGTTGGACCATCATTTATTTTTCAACAGCACAATGAGTCCAAACACACCTCCAGGCTGTGTAAGAGCTATCTGACCAAGAAGGAGAGTGATGGAGTGCTGACCAGGTGATCTGGCCTCCACAGTCCCCTGACATAAAGCCAATGGAGATGGTTTGTGATGAGATGGAGCTCAGAGTGAAGGCCAAAGGACCAACAAGTGCTCAGCATCTCTGAACTCCTTCAAGACTGTTGGAAACCATTTCAGGAGACGACCTCATGAAGCTCATGGAGACGCCAAGAGTGAGCAAAGCAGGAATCAAAGCAAAGGGCGGATATTTAGAAGAATCTAAAATATCAAACATGTTTTGAGTTATTTCACACTTTTTGTTTACTACATAATTCCACATGTGTTCATTCATAGTGTCAATGCCTTCAATGAGAATCTACAATGTAAATAGTCATGAAAATAAAGACAAATCACTAAATGAGAAGGTGTGTCCAAACGTTTCGGTGATAGTGTATATTGTACATTATTAGATGTGCACAATAAGGCTTGTAAGACAGCTAAAACTCATCCTGTCTATCTGCCTATTAATGGGCTATTACTACATGCCTTCAGGTTGGCAGTAAAACCATCACAATGTCTGTGAGAAGTCACTATGATCCCTGAAAAGGCTGAAGGCCGGCAGCAAAACTGCAGCCTATCACCCTGGGACATCATTTTTAAAACCTATGTGTGAAAGGACCGTGACACAGTTTTTTTGGTTTTGCAGCTTCTCCGTTGCACTTCACCACACTTCCCCACTTTCTGAAGGGAAAAAGCTACAGGATCCGCCCAGCAGCTCTCCCAGAAAGGCAGGTGAGGGAGAAGGGAGGTGCAGGAGGTGGAAGGCCCACTGTTTTAGAGCAGGGTTTCCACCTGACACAGCCTGTCATTTCTCACTGAAAGTATCAAAATGCTGCAGTTAATGCATGGGTCACACAAAGCATCTCTCAGGTGATCTACTCCAAAACAGCTGGGGTATAAATCATGGACAAAGCTTAGGTTTTCAAATAAATTAAAACCCTGTCTGAGTCTTCGGTTGATTAATAAGCTGGAGTGAAAGATTGCTGCCTCGACACCTTCTCCTCGGCCTGTGCTTTAAGGAGACTATTCCTATGACTCAGCGGTGTTGATTCATTTAAATTAACATAATCATCCTGCTGTAACCCAGTTTCTGTAAGGCAGAGAATCCATTTGTTTATCAGTTATTAATTTATGTGCAGGGACTTAGAAGAGAAGGAGCTAATCCCCATTTCACTGTTTTACTCGTTGGTGCAGTGGTAGATACTATAAAGTTCCTTCTGTGTGATTTTCTATGTTAGGTTTGTTTTTTGGTGGTCTGGGAGCTGACACAGTCTCTAAGATGGGGTTTTGTGGATATAACAAGAGAAGCTGCAAAGAGGTGTGTAAGACTGGAACTCCTGGTCCCAACTGTGGATAGTCACGTTTTAATAAATTAGATCAGATTTATAGAAACGAGAGCTGCTCAGTCCAAAGTTGTATTGATGCTCTACCTTCAGCTGCACCGACTACAGGGGCCGTGCTAGCTGTAGGTTTTTCATAGGTGTGAAGCTGACTCTCCTGATCCTTGCCTCTAGAACTGTAAACATTCATTACAAATATAGTTATTACTAAATGAGGCTGAGGAGTAACTAAACATCTGACACAATGTCCAGGAAAGTGCAGCAGGGATCGCTGAAGAGGCTAATGCTACAAGCTAAGCTAGCGAGTCTCTAGCATCACAGTGACTCACTACTGTGAATGTAATTAGCAGGTAAGAAACACAACTAAACAAGTTCATCTGACCAATGAAACCGGGAGAGAACTTTGAATCCAAAGAGCATCTTCAAGCACAAGATAAATCCCAACATTTGTAAAAATAAGCTGCTTCAACAGACGTCATTGCAGCTTTTACGTGTCGCCAGGTATTAGACCCCTAAGTTCCAGGAAAGCTCTGAATGCTGTGAAGTTGTACTGGATACACCTCTGCCCCAAATTGGGGGTAGTTCCTCTGGACTGGCAGATGTGGAGATGGTCTCTCTTATATATGAAATGCTTGCTCTAACTTCAGCAGATCATACTCAGTCTCCCTATGAAGGCCTATGCCCCACAACTGGTCTGTAGGTGCTCTGTGGTCTTGGTGCAGACACATAATCATGTTGCTGGAATGTTCTGTGGTTAGTTTGGGAGCATAGATTATGAATCCTGTTGCTTCAGACTATTTGGTCCCTGTACAGCTGTAACATCAGCAAGAGTCAGACTCTTTCCCTGTGAATGCCAAGGTTGTATTTTGTCGCCAATTCTGTTCATAATTTTAATGGAGAATATAATAGAGAGCAGCCAAGAATGAGGAGATTTCTGGTTCTGTGGCTTCAGGATCTTACTTTTCTTTGCAAATGATGCGGTCCTGCTGGTCTTATCATTTGGTGACCTTCAGCTTATTTGCAGCCAAATTCAGTGCAGCGAGATGGGAATTAACACCTCTGTGTTTGAGGCAAGCAGTGGGTGGAGAACACGCTCGGGTAGGGGAGGGGTTGTTGTATCTCATGGAATCACACATGAGTGGAGGAAGTGTGGAGATGGAGAGACTGAATGGTGCACAGAGTGCTGAGCATCAAGCCAAATGAGATTGGAGAGCTGGAAATGAGCCTCCACCAATGGGTGCACATACCATACATACCTTTATGATGCTTTGGCAGGTGGACAGTGGCAGTCCCACCAAACTGGTTCCATTGATTGACATGATCTGGTCTCCTATGTTCAGTCTACCAGACCTCTCAGCGGGCCCAGCATGCATCATGTTGGCAATAATGACTGTAGGTAGGATGGAGCCCCATCCACTCTCCACGATGACCACGCCCAGAATCTCCCCCTTAGCTTTCTCTACAAACACCTGAGGTCACAGCAGGCAGTCGACAGGCAGAGAAACAAAAACAATTTTAAATCACATTTCATTGGAATTCATTTGTCTGAACTATCATGAAAAGAGGATGCCTCATTAATTTGTCATTCTAATCTCGACTACATATTCAGCAGTGCAGACGTGTGATTATGCCAACCTGTGGATGGAAAGCAGAATAAAAATACTGTAAACCAGAAATGTTTAAACACATGCAGCCTTCTCACGTTTTTGCAGTTCTCAGATTTGGAGAAGTGCACGAGGTCATCATTGTACATGTCCTGAGTGTTCAGCAGGTCACTGTATTCCTTTTGGCTGAGGTCCTCGGGGTTAATGCCATTGGCCCGTAAGAATTCTTGATAGGCCACGCTAAAGGCCTGTCCAATCGACTGGGCGATTAGCTGGGCCTGGAGGACACGGCAGAGTTAGAAGATATTGGAAGAAAGTTTTCAAAGACAGAAGTATGTTGTTGGACTCACGTCCTCAGACTCAAACACATGGCAGATCATCTTATACTGGCGCTTGCTGTCTTGACTTGGCTCCGAGGTTTCCACGTTCTCCTCAGAATCAGTGCGAGGCATCCTGCGCCGCGCCATCAGAACCACTATGCTGCCGATGTCAGCGATGTAGGAGATAGTCCGCAAAGGGTGGTCCATCATAGTTTCCTTAAAGGCACAGAAACATTTACAGCCCTCCTCATGTGTACAAGACGCACATTTTCTGCATTTGTTGTAAGTAATCTAACAATATATGTTAGCAATTAATTGCATTTAAACCCCATAAACAGTGGGTGTAGGAAAGTGAGGTAACTTTGCAAACAATATAAAAATGATAGATAAATGATATACACGAGCTTCTTGCTCTGTCCACTGTTATGCATCACAGTAATATGAGGCGCCAAACATGTCAACTGTTGCAAAACAACCACATCTTTGATTCATCTGTTCAGAGAACATTATAACCAATGATCTAACATACGGACCATTAATCCGATGTTAACACAGATGTTACCACAACACTACACAAGAATATGCAAAAAATCAAACGTGTGCCTGCAGTGTGAATGCGTACCTGAGAGTCAGCGTTGAGCACTTTTATTCTCTGGGTAGAGATGAAAAGATCCACCTCTGTGAGAGGCTGAGGCTCACCCTCAGGTTCCTACACATATACACAAACACAGTCAGAGAGCAGTATTAGACACGGTGACATGTCTCAAAACCAGTTCAGCACACGCGATTAGGCAAACATGACAGAGCAGCTAAAGGTCAGTAAAAGCAGAGAAGTGCACTGCCTTAAGCTCTGCGTTTAAACTGGTCACAAACCGGCTGTGTGCAGGCAGGACCCAAACACTGACTCACAGATGAAAACATGAACTCAAAGTAACACAGCTTTATTGCTGAATGCAAACCAATACAAAACTAAACCGGGAAAATTCTAATAATAATACGGTCCAGGAAACACAGAGAGCCACGAGGGACACGGAGCAAGACGTGACTGAGGGAGACGCTGACATAAACACACAGAAAGATAACGAGGGAGCGCACGGGGAACACAGCTGACACGAATAATCATAACGAGACAGGAGAAGCCAGACAAACGGAGTGAACATGAAAACATGGGACCTTCACAATAAAGAAGGAAACATGATGCAGTGGTGGAGGAGAGGCAGACGAGAGGGAACACGAGGGAACACGAGGGAACGTGAGGGAACGCGAGGGAACACGAGGGAACGCGAGGGAACACGAGGGAATGCGAGGGAACGCCAGGGAACACCAGGGAACACCAGGGAACACGAGGGAACGCCAGGGAACACGAGGGAACACCAGGGAACACCAGGGAACACCAGGGAACGCGAGGGAACACTAGGGAACGCGAGGGAACACGAGGGAACGCGAGGGAACACGAGGGAACGCCAGGGAACACCAGGGAACACCAGGGAACGCGAGGGAACACTAGGGAACGCGAGGGAACACGAGGGAACGCGAGGGAACACGAGGGAACGTGAGGGAATGCCAGGGAACGCCAGGGAACGCGAGGGAACACGAGGGAACATCAGGGAACGCGAGGGAATGCGAGGGAACATGAGGGAACGCGAGGGAATGCCAGGGAACGCCAGGGAACGCGAGGGAACACGAGGGAACATCAGGGAACGCGAGGGAATGCGAGGGAACATGAGGGAACGCGAGGGAACACCAGGGAACACCAGGGAACGCGAGGGAACACGAGGGAACGCGAGGGAACACCAGGGAACACGAGGGAGAGCACAGACATGACGGGGGAAACATGGATAACATGAAGGAATAAAAAGCACAAGAACTCACACAATAAACAGTGACACACGGAGGGCAAAGACACAAGGGGAGCCTAAATGTACAAAGGTTAACATAGAATAAACTCAGGATACCACTAAGAATAACAGACCATAACACAACAGAAACACAAGGAACTCAAAACGCTTCAAAAGCACCCTGAACCACGACAAACCTGAGCAATCATTAATATTTATTCATCATTTTAGTTTCACGCCACAAATTAGGTTCCTGCACTGCCAAATCTCACTGTAACCTCTGATTTTATTACATTAAATTAATAAATAAGCCTGTGCTCATCCTGCAGTATAATTAAACTCCACAAACTACAACTAATCACACGAGTTATTTTGTCCTATCTAAGAAACAACGAGGGTATATACTGTGCTGCCAAAAATATTTGCCCCTTCATGATTTTTTGGTTTTTGAATATTATTTGTTTTTATTTATGTTTTATCGATAAAATGTTAATTTTAACCAGTGATAAACAAAATAAATGCAAAATGCAGTTTTTAAAACATGTTTCCTTTAAGATCATGAAGTATTCCAGGTCTGGTCCGATGTGGAAAAGTCATTTTGCCTTAAATCTAATAACTGTTCCTCCCACGGCAGCAAGAACTGCAATCAAGCATTTACAGCGTGTCTTTTGTATCATTGGCCCGGTCTTCTTTGCATCTTTATTTGATTTCTGAGCATGAAGTCTGTTTAAAGTCAGACCAAAGCATCTCTTCTTCTTGGTGTATTTTGGTTCATTGCCTCGTGATCGTTGCTCCACCTGAGCTCACAAACTCTTGGCTGGACATTTTCATGCTGTTAACAGGCAGAATTCACAGTTCCATCAATTACTGCAGGTCATCCTAAAGCAGCAGAGAGTCCAGAGGCTTTCACACCAACAATACCTGCAGTTTGCAGGTCACGGCGCACAGTGTGCTGCTGAATGTTGTTTTGGGTTTTTGTGCCCTCCTGGTTGATGTGCTCATATAGTTTCTTTTCTATTTGTGGATGATGAACTGTTGTTTACTACACTTTTATTCCTACCCTTAATCCTCCTGCAGCACATCATCTGGACCTAAATCTTTCTGTCAAGTCATTTTTGAGTGAGTGAATCTAACCAGCATCATCAACTTAAATTAAACTGATGTTCTCAAACAAGTTGATGCTTCATGTTGCCCTCCACACCGTCGAGTCTCACATTCAGCTCATGATAAACCTTTTCTAGTGATTTTACCTCCTTTGTCTTTATTCTAGACTCTAACTACTCCTGACTATCTTTGTCAGCCTCGTCCTCTAAATACTTTCCAGCACTTCCTCCTTCCACCACCAAGTCTCGCCTTCTTTGCTACCTTTACTCATCTACTTAATGTCTAAGTTCATTTATTATTTGCTATTTTAATGAACAATAAAAAGAATCATAAAAACACTTCTAAAAGAACAATGAATCCATTAACAGACAGTAAAAAATAGAAAGTGAAAGTGAAATGAAGAGGTGAACCTCCTGTGAAGACACAGTGGTTTTCAGACATGTTGAGATTCAAGGAAAAAACAGTTCGAGACGTCAAATATTTGTCCAAAAAAAGGAAAAAGTGCTTTGGATGTTTTTAACCAGGACATCAGTCAAAACGCTGCAGAAGAAGAAGTCTTTGTGAAACATGTTTAGGAAAACACCCAAAGGTTTTACAGGAAGATCAGCACAAAAAGGCAAAGAGAGGAGAAAAGCGCAGTGAGCATGGGGAGAAAAAACTCAAAAAACGCTGAGTCAACGGAACAAATGAAGCTACATCAAACAGATCAGAGCATGGAGCATGTACTCCTCTACAGCTGTCCCAGTATGGATATCTACATCAAGTGACCCAGAGAATGAAATCCTCGTATATGCACTACATGATAACCAAAGCATTTCCACATTCATCGTGCGAGAGGCAGAAGCTCTGGGAACAAAACGTGAGCCAGTGGAGTTAAAGCTCTCCACACTTTCATCCAGAAACACGATCATCAAGTCAGAGCTGAGCTGCACTGCAGGTGAGAGGTTTCTGTTCGTCAAAGATTTCTCTCCCTGTAACTCAGTGCAGTTCATTCCTACCAAAGTCACATTCCTACACCTCTGGGAAACTGGTCTCGACTGTGCATCCATCGGACTGTGAATGTTAGCTAAGCAGCACTGAAGAAAGTGCTTGTATGATGGGTGTGAATGAGGCAATACTGTTGCTGTCTAATGTAAATTCAATATATGCTCCGTTCAGTACAAAGACTGGGAACAAACGTTAAATTATAATGTTTCTAATTCAACATCATGCAGGTCATTCAATTCAATTCAATTTTATTTATATAGCGCCAAATCACAACAAAAGTCGCCTCATCTATTGTGCGACCTGTAGTCAGGTTGTTGACTCCTAAAAAGAGACACAGAGCACATACCACAGATCATCGTTGTGGCTCTTTAGCTGCCATGATGCAGGTCTCTCTCTGGATAAGTAATAACTAACTAATAACAGGGCTTACAAAGCCCACAAAGCCCAACAGTGTCAGAAGATTCAGACTGTTACCTGCATCGAACACATGGAGTTCTTACATGACAAAAACTATTTGACCAAGAATGAGATTTTCCAGGTTACATCGACAGTCCAACGTGTCCAACACAAAACATGCAACGTTGGCATTTAGGTTCAGTAAAACAATGATTCATCAGAATGACATTTTAAAAGTATCAACGATAATCATACAGACACTGACATGGACAGAGAGTGAAACACATGAAAAGCTGCACTCAGCAGTGATAAGGATGAGACAGAAGTGTAGGTACTGCACCTTCTTCTTGTTCTGGGCCAGTTTCTGAGCCATCTGCATGGAATAAAGCACACAGGACAATCACAGGTCAGGTCAACACACAGTAAAACATGGATTTGTGTATTAAATGACTGTCAATGGTGCGCAAAAGGCTGATGCTCCAGCCTTTCAACAACCTCTATATACAGAATATTAATGATTAACAAACAAGGCTTGTGTAAGTCAGCCAGGCTTGTAAGCAGCACAGTGAAATGGATTTAATGCAGTCGGTTCCCAGATTTCCCAATGCATGCTAACCATGTGCATTGGGAAATATCCATATGGAGATTTTACTGTTTATTTGTGGATAATGAATTGGATGCATAATATTTATTCCCTGTATATAGTAAATAATACACCTCGTGTAGTGTGAACTTCCACAGCCCACAGTGCTTTATTTATAGTGCCTTTAGTGTGCACCAGTAGTCGAGCAGCTCTTGAGCCGTCACTCGCTCTGTCCACTCTTCTCCCTGTAAGATCCCAGCACCCTACTCATACAGGGATGATGGAGATCAGCCTCCCCTGACACCACAGCAACAGCACGCAAATTTCTCCCATTTGTGTCTTTAATATTCGCACAAGTGTCGAAGAATCAGAAAGGTAAAGTCCAGTTTAAGTTGTCACGGGTAAAATTAAAGGAATGGGGACGACTTGTTGCAGTCCCTTCATTTTACCCCGAGCACTCGACTGTGACGAATCTCTTATCTCTTGCTGTTTTGCGATCATCGTACTTTTAGCTGAAATTTTCTTTTGTCAACACTAAATCCAGACTATTTCAGATCATACTGACAGTCCCTGTTAACGAGCTCTAATTCCCAGACTAATCAGCCCATTTATTTCAGCAGCCCAGTCATTCAATCAGTCATGTGTGGTAATATTATTTAAGCCTGTTTGACCAAATCAACTTCTAGCAGTTATAAAATTCATTCTCTCACCTGCAGACTGGTTTTTCTTCACTACAGTGTTAACTGTTGCACTCAGCATTTGCTTATTCCCCACTGGTTTAAAGTTTAACCCAACTGAAAACTATAAATGTTTTTAGCTCTAACACTCATACCGTCACAGTCTTGGGTCAGTCAGTGTTTTGCATCATTACTGAACTTTGATTTTGTCAGTATTTATCATTTCTAGTCTTTTGGTTTCTGTGTTAGTGTTGGGGGACTCTGTGCAGACAACTTCACACTACAGTGCGTCTGAGCCTGAACTATGTGTGTTTTTACCTTAACCCGACTGACAGCTTCCTGTGCCTGCATCATCCGGATGTTCTTCGACGGTGTTTTATCTGACAGCAGCTGAGTGGAGCCAAGGTAGTTGGCTGCAAAGATGATTCCATCAATCAGGTCATCTGGGTCACAGGGACCTGGAACTGGAGTAACACAGAGTTCAGATTCACTACATGACACACACACACACACACACACACACACACAAGTGATTTTCCTTCAGAGAGGAACAGCTTCTTCTCAGGCTGAGTTTGACTTTTTATAGGATTAAAGTCCTGAGGAAACATGAAGCACCCTCACTGCTTCCATAGGAATGAACAGGATACAGCAAGGTGGTGATGATGACGCGCATGTGATTAAATGATCAACAGCAAGTGTGACCCCGTCATTAAAAATAGAACTTTACAGTTTGGGGCTCTGAAGCTCAGAGCTGAACAAACCACAGTGGAAATGTTTGGTCACAAAGCCACACACAGCATATCAGAGCATACACTCACACTAACTGCAGCCACAGTGGTGAGTTGGATTCGTAGCCATAGGAACTCTGCAGCTTGCAGTCACCAAATCATCCATGAACTCGTCTGTGTACTGAAATCAGACGGGAAACGATCTGTCCAATAGCTGATGCTTGGCCAGAGCGGGGTCAGCGAACAGCTGATGAAGAAAAGGTGCTGCTATAGGCCGGCAAAGTCCTGACCTCAACTCAAGAACTGTTCACAAGCACATGCCAGCAAGCTACAAGGAACTACAGATCCACAATTATGTAACCGTGTCGTAAAGTCATACAGAAAAATATTTAAAGTCATTGCTGCTAAATGTTGTAGAGAACAGAGACTCATTGTGTGTATTTGTTTCCTCATCACTGCAACAGTATCCAATATGTGACATCATCATCGACCTCTGTGGGAGCAGAGTTCATGTAGCTGCTCTGTCGGTACATGGCATAGACCAGTGGCTCCAAACTGTTTTTGCTTGGCCCCCCTTTGTTTTACAAGAACAATGTTTAAGGCATAAACAGCTGTTGGATCCTGTTAGTCTGTGATTTGAACAGCCCAGCGCTGCTCACAGGGAAACCAATCCTGCAGGGAGACCTACCTCGGCACTTGTGCAGGTGAAGCCAAAGGGAAGATTTGCTTCACTATATTTTCTAGTCTTTGATGTGGAATGAAGTTGGTTTGGATGCTTCATCTCCTGCTTTGTGTTTGTGTGGGCGCCCCGTCAAAAACATGTCCGTTATGCTAGCAGTGTCCAGTTCTTTTTTCTTTTCATGCCGCGCCCCCAATTATTACAATGATACAGCGACTGCTGCTGTGATTTGGCGCTTTATTAATAAATTTAATTGAATAAATGAGAGTTATGTTTTTAATTTTTCAAGGACGTCCTTGAAAATTCCTTTTCTCCTTGTATGCAGCAGACTCCAAGTACAATTCGTAATCCTGCCACATCCAGAAATACTTGGATGACACTGTTATTGAAGTGTGTTAGAAATGGACAGGAATTTGAAAATAGGAATCTTCTAAAAGTTTTCAGCCACCAGAGTTTTCCCAGAGACGCCTTTTGCCTTCACACACTGGTGATTTTATCCTTTGTTTTACCGACTTTTGAAATCTTTGGACTTGTCCTGCACTTTGGCTTCTCTCACTTTCACACCTAACACAAATTATTTGTGACAGTATTGTTGTCATTTTTATTAAAAACTGGAAAACAAAGCATTTTAACTTTTGGTCTTTTCCCTGTGGTATCAAAGAGTTTGACTCATCTTTGCCCAAAAGTGGAATAAAAGCACTAAACATCCAGGTTTTTGGTTAAACTGATGTTAAAACAGAGTTTATCTGCATGTTATTTAATAGTTGATCAAGCTTGATTCTAATCAAAGTCATGAATAAACGGATCAATATGATGAATAATACAATGTCGTTTGAGTTATGACCATGATGTGTTCTGTGTGTGTGGGAGTAAACGACAGAGATGTGAGACTCTGACTTTAACGTGTCTGATTTAAACAGGAAATAATACAGAGCGCACTGTGAAAGTATCCCTGTGTGACTGAGACGTCAGGTTGGAATTATACAGACGCCTGATATTCATGTGTGACTGAGCTACAGCCTGCAAATGTATACAAACGGGGAAATGCATTGTTGTGTTGAAATGAGTTTAATGGTTGAATTTTGCTCCAGTTGATCTGTGTGAAAGATCACAGAGCAGGAACGACAGAGTGGCTCAGCATCGCACCGTGAGAATGTCACACAGGGTGACGTGGTGCTGACCAACTAGTCTAAACTAAGAAACACTCAGATACTGAGTTAAATGTAAGAACCATTTAATGGACAATATCAAAAACTAATGAAGGCATTTCAAACCATGAATCATTCTTCAGTGATGAATGATGCTGCTTAACTGCGCAGGCGTTAAATATGGCATGTTACTGCACAAGATGTTCACGTATTACTAAAGTACAACAAAATAACAAAATCATTCAAATAATAATAATAAAAAAACGAATAAATCACAACTGAAAAGTGTGGTGCACTGTGCTGTGCATTACGTCGTGGAAAATTCATGACAACCACTTCAATAAGAGTTAAACAACAACACAATAAATAATCCAGACATTTTCTTCTGCTTATCTGAAATCAGGTCGCTGAGGCAACAGCCTAAGAAGACCTCCCTCTTACTCCCTCTGTTACCAGCACATCTGTCCAGCATGTCCTGGGTCTACGCTGGGGGCTCCTCCCAGCAGGACATGCCCAGCTGGCTCCTTTCAATGTGGAGGAGCAGGCAGCTCTACTCTGAGCCCCTCCCCAAAAACTGAGCTCCTCCCCCTGACACTAAAGGAGTCCCTCAGAGAAAGATCATTTCTTTGTTTGTATCTGTGGTCATATCCCATAGTGTTAACAAACAGATCAGTCTGGGCCATTAATGACTGACACATGAAATGATCTCATATCGTGGATTGTGGGGCGATTTGAAACTCACCTTCTACATATGTGGGAAAGGACGCAAGGCTTCTCCTGGACTGTAAATGAAAAGACAAAAGTATGTTAATTGTTAACTGTGTGAGTACTGAACAAGTAATCCAGTGTTGACCTCACCTCTTTACTGGTGGGAGAGGTTTCAAAGCTGTCGTGCTGTAGCAGGTGCTGACTGGACGACTCTGCTCCTGGTGGAGAAGGTGAGGCTGAACCAGGAGACTGAAAACAAGCACGATAACAAACACATTTTAATGCAGATCTGTGATTTCGTAGAACACTGTTCCAGAACAACATTCAGTCTTATTTACAGTGCTAACTTTGCATTGTAAGGTAAAGAGCCTACAGTTTAATAAAGAAGAATTTGGCAGTGGGAAAGAAAAACTCCCTTTTAAGATAAGATAAGCTTTATTAGTCCCACACGTAGGGATGGGTACCAGTATCGTTCTGACATAAACGGTAGTAACCAGACCGAAAAGCAGCGCACATTTCGGTGCTTTATTTCCCTGAGCTGTGATACATTTTAGATTCTAGCCAATCATTTTACGTTTCCGAGGATAGTAGGCGGGTCCAGGTACGTACGTTCTTTTAGAGCAGAGCTACAGATTAAAAATGCCCAAGGCGAAGCGGTCAAAGTCTGGCTGTACTTCACAGCAAAAGATGCAAACTCAGCAGCTGCAACAAGTGCTTTAAGCTGATACTGTGATACTGTCAAAGGAGGTAACACCTCAAATCTGATGAAACACCTGGCGACGCATAGCGTTTTTTTAAAAGCCGAGAAATGCGCCGTATTTGATAGCTTGCTGCGAGACCTCACACCGAGCACATCTACTGCGGGTGTGGTGCCTGTTATCGACCCGGAGTTAGCAACATCCCCCAAAAACCTGAAGAGGAGAGTCCTGGCCCCTAGCCCTGCCAGTGTAGCAGAAATGATGAGGATGATGATGCAGCAGCAGCCGTTCTTCTCTGCGTGAGTAGCTTAATGTTGTTCGTGTGTAATTTACGTTGAGTAGGCTAACCACGTTATTACATTAATGCATGTAAGGTGAACTAGCAAACATCATCATAGCTACATGCAGCTGTCTTCTTGTTTGATAGAGTGATGCCATATATGCCCCATAGCTGCAGAAAAGGCTAACATTGTTATCTTTTTACAAAAAGCAGCTGAACATGAGAGGTTTTAGGACAAAGTTTGTGTTTTTTCCATTGTTTGAGCACCGTTTAAGCACCGGCACCGTTTCAAAAGTACCGGTTTGGCACTGGTATCAGATAAAACCTAAACGATACCCATCCCTACCCACACGTGGGAAATTAGTTTTGTTACAGCAGAAACAGGATGAAACCAGGCTCAACAAGGGGCGGTCATCTGACACTACTGATCGGGTGTGAGGGGGCAGAGAAGAGAGCGAGAGACGGCATATAGTGGACTATTTCTTTCTTAGGTTTTAAAGATAATCAGTTAATACATTTTCTTTTTCTCTGGCCGATCGTTCAAATGTCACCAGTTAGTGTTGGTTGCTGAAAGTCAGGGACTCGAATCTTCATTTTAACTGTCAGGGAGTCTGTGTTGGTATCACCATCAAAGAGTATCGGCAGAAAAAAAACCAAAACTTAAAGTGATTCACAGGAAATTCAAAAAATGCAGGTTCAGAATTCACATTGAAGCAGGTTAACAGTATTCATTAAATAAAAATGAATCCTTTTTGCTAAAGCATATAGTTAGGGCTGGACCAGGTGACCCTGAATCCTCCCTTAGTTATGCTGCAATAGACGTAGGCTGCCGGGGATTCCCATGATGCATTGAGTTTTTCCTTTCCAGTCACCTTTCTCACTCACTATGTGTTAACAGACCTCTCTGTATTGAATCATATCTGTTATTAACCTCTGTCTCTCTTCCACAGCATGTCTTTATCCTGTCTTCCTTCTCTCACCCCAACCAATCACAGCAGATGGCCCCGCCCCTCCCTGAGCCTGGTTCTGCTGGAGGTTTCTTCCTGTTAAAAGGGAGTTTTTCCTTCCCACTGTCACCAAAGTGCTGCTCATAGGGGGTCATATGATTGTTGGGTTTTTCTCTGTATCTATGAAGCGCCTTGAGGCGACTTTTGTTGTGATTTGGCGCTATATAAATAAAATTGAATTGAATTGAATTGAAAAAAATAAAAAAATAGAATCCATTAGAATTAAAAGCACACTTCATGTACATCTTTAAAACCCTTCAGTTGTTTGTCTCTTATTCATAGAAACACACAAGAGCTCATCATGGAGGCGCAATGACTCTGATCAGGATAAAAGAGACACTTGGACAAGAAGTTTATAAAAAACTAATAAATGTGAGTAATAAATAAAAAATAGACACAGATACGACATTTTGTGTAGTTCAAAATTGCAGTAAAAAGTTGAATGTATATCTTTTGACACGTAGTTTCTTTTCAAAAATGTTAATGCACAGATAATAATTATGCAGTAAGAAAAGCTGCACGTGTGCTGCATGGACAGCAGATACGTTTTGTTCCTTCTCAGCAGTTTTGTCTTGATGTGTGAACGAGGTGTGTGGACAGACTCAGCTCAAACTGCCCCCAAAACACACAAAGTGATGGTCACACATCACACAGTAATATCACAGGTGAGTTGGGTTAAACGTGTCTCGCTAGCTCGGGTGTGCTGGCTGACACTGAGTAGACTGTAATGCTGTCATCAGATCCAGCAAATCCGACTGAATGTTGAGTTCCTGCATCTTTTATCTTAATGCTTCTGTTTTTTCTTTTAATTAAAAGCTGCTCATCTCCTGCTGGTCAGCTAGCTCAGGATCCCGTACACTCGGTCTTCTTGGCTGAATGCAGTGATCACTCCACTTCCTTTTCCCTTTAGATGTTTAAGCTGAATGATCTGATCTGAAGTGAAGTGCAAAGATGTCGCTGTGAGCAGTGACAGTGAAACTGTTACAACAAATACTCTCTCACCACCGTCTTCTTTATTCAGGACCAAACACAAACTTAAAACTCCAGTATATTTGGAGTATGATATAGCTGAGAACAGCACCACCGCCTGGCAGCACCTGGGAATTGCAGTTATGCATTTATCATGGCAGTGGTCATGCTGGCGTCTCAGTGGCAACGCAACATTATGTAAAATTATTATTCTGTGTAACTTCTGTATATTTTTACATATTTCAGTGAGTTTTAAAATCACACAATATCTTATTGAGTTTAATAGATCCATTTGTTCGGTCTTCTTGTTTATTCACACCTACAGTGATTTGCCTCATTCATGAGTTTTTGCATATTTGTCACACTTCAAGCTTTAGATCATCAAACAAATAACACAATAAATGCAATTATTAAATGAATTTAAATAAATTTAAATGATTTTATTTTTTAAGGGAAAACTGTTGAAGGAGTAAATTCCCTTAAACCTAGCAACATAAATTAGTTTAAACTCAGCCACACTGCAGGGTTGTTGACAATAACTGCATCACCAAAATCTCTTGTGAGACAAGCATTTGTGGAGGGGGGGGCATTGGGTTTGTATTAGAACATTTGTTTTTCACACAGGCCCAGGTAGGTTTGATTAAATGAATAAATCACCACTTTTAAAATGGATTACTTTGACTAATATTAACATTTGTTTGATGATTTGAAACATTTAAATCATACAATTAAGCAAAAAAGTAACAAATCAGGAAAGATACAAATGCTTTTCACAGTAGTGCACATTAAATTTAGGAAATATTCACCTTCAGATGCCTAAAAATCTTAAATCCATGTCTTTCTTCTTCCAGAGATTTGACTTTTAAATCTGAACACAGTTAAAACAACTTTCTCTGGTGTTCAATCCTCTTTTTGTTTTCACAGGATGCTTGCTGGGTCTGTGTTCACTAACATTATGAATCAGTACATTTTTGTTAGACACTCAATACCTGTATGTATTAAAGTAAATGAAAATATTGGAGACAAACACTGTTAGCATGAACATTAATGCTCTCACGTCCTGCGTGTGTTCACAGAAAATACAAACGTTTCCATCAGAAATACTCTGAGATTATTCCACCAAGTGAAACTCAACAAAAACATACCTCATCCTGATCATGTTTCTGCTTCGCTTGTTCCTCCTCAAACTTTTCTTCCTGATACATCCAAAAGTTTTCCATGACTCTCAGTAAAAGAACTAATTGTGGTGAAGTTGCTCAGATGAACGAGCGTGCAGAGTGTCGTCGTGTGGGTGCATGCAAAGCTCTATCAGACAGACCGACAGGCGGTCGGGTTTCACCGGGATATCAGGATTCACCATGGGATCAACGCTGCGAGATTATCTATGGATCAGTAATGACGTCGTGTTCGTGCCAGTCACCAAAATTTACTCCAACATAATTGTTGTTGTGGATATTTGAAAAGGTGACATTTAAAACATTAGTGCGATCAAACATTGACTTTATAGGGAAACAGCTGCGGTCACGCTGCAACTCGATCCACACTGAATTATTTAGCCCGTCTTACCTTTCTCACTCTAACCCACCATAAATAAGTAATTTCAACAGGAATGGCAGAAGCAGAGAACACAATCACTACACCTGATCGTTTTCTGTAGGATAAAAATCATGTTTGGATTCATCACCATTAGCAATACAGCTGCTTCTTCTTCTTCTTCCAGATCCTCTTCCTCCATCTCACTTGTTTGCTAGCATGCTGCTCTGTTACACCACCCTCTTCCTGTTTCTCCTGCCTGATATTTAACATCTGACTCTTGCCTTTCAAACTCCAAACTGCTCAACCTCAGATGCTTATCTACCAAAACACGAGGAGTTTTAAGTGCTGTAAAAGATTAGGGTACTGTTAGTACGCCACGTGTAAATATTGGTAATCAATGCATTTATAGAATAATAATTACCAAAAACTTAAAATTACTCTCTCTCTCTTGAACACAGGACACACACAGATCTGTCATGTACACTGACACAGAGGAGGACGATGGTGGTCATGTTTTGATGTGTATATTTACATGTTGACCATTTTAGGTTATTCTCCAGGCTCAGAATTTACAGAGTAATGTGTCGGCAGTAGCAGGAAGACTCCATGAAAAATTAAATTCTTCATAAAACTACAAGTGCTCTTGTGAAAAAAACATAAAAGTAGAGCTGGGCGATATGAGATTTTTTTTTATGTCACGATATGTTTTTTTTTTCATTTCAGGTGATAACGATATATATCGTGATATATATCGTGATATATATATCACGATATATATCACGATATATATCGTGATATAAGCCAAATAACTATATTTGTAAGATTTAAATGTGCCGTTGCTCACAAGTAAAATGTGAAATAATCAGCAGCTTGTTTTGATTTAAATATTTATTTCCCATAATAAGTTCAACAGGGTAGATGTACTTAAGGAACATGAGACTTTTTCAGATAAATAAAGGCAAATATTGCAAACTACACAAAAGGCAGCCGCTAAAGCTTTAAGTTTTAAAGTAAAACAAACAAACTACTAAATTGTCAATTCCACTTAGAAACAAAATATTAATTCTAAAAATAAATCTTAGTTTGTTTTACAGAAGAACAGACAAAATTGACTAACTTTAGTCAATATCAAATAAACTGAGAACTAAAAGGAAATTCTCAATTCTCTACTTTAGTCTGACAAAAGCCGAATGATGAATTAGCGCTTCCAGTCAGAGACTGAGCTTGCACCGCTTTATTGTGTTTCCAGACTTGCTTTCGGCACATTTACAGCGCGCTGCTCTGTTTTTGTCAGACTTGAAACAGCAGAAATACCTTCACACTACAGAACTTCTGTGGCTCTTCCGTTCGACAATCTCTCCGGCATTGGAACCATCATCTGTTTTCTCTTTGGTAACCTTCGCTCACGCTCGGTTGATTTTTCTCTAGTCGGCACTCATTTCCTCCATCACCCGGGCGGCACGGCGGCTGGCTGCTTCCCAAACAAATACACATGTGCGGCTTGGCACTTGTGCTGTACGTAACAAGTCACGTAACGTGACGCTGCGGCTGTGATTGGTTCGGCTCTGCGCTACTTAATTTGGATTGGCTGTTCTTCTTTTTTAAGAGGACAAGAGCGATGAGGTCTATCGCAATAGTTTAACTTTTCTATCGAGAAAAAGTTATTTCGCAATACCTATCGTTATCGTTCTGTCGCCCAGCTCTACATAAAAATAGATACATAAAAATACAAGTACATAAAAGTTTTCTTCATAAAACTACAAGTGCTCTTGTGAAAAAAACATAAAAGACATCAAAACACAGGTTCAGTCAATGAAAGTCTTGTGATCCATGATTGATTTGTTCTGCCATAAAAGCGTGGCTGAGCTCCTGAGTGGTGTTTGTTGGTGCACTATTAAAGACGCTGTGTCAGTGCTGTCACTGCAGCATTTAGATCAACTGAAGGGTTTCAGGAGATTTTAGACCAACATGACGCATGAACTGGTTTATCGAGCATCACTGTGTGTTTGTACACAGCTGTCCAGATCTGATAATATTTCATCAGGACCAAAGATCAGTTAATATTAATTCATATTAATTAATTTTACACAGCATTAAGCTTTACAGTGAGACACTACGTGATTAAAACCACCAACATCGTCTCTGTTAATAAAAAGATTATGCGTGTATACACACACACACACACACACACACACACACACACACGCACACACACACACACACACAAATCAAAAGTTAATCTGATTTTATTCTAATAGACTTATTAGAAGTTTATAACAGAGCGCTCATGTTTAGAAAACAGAGGAATAAATAAATATATTTTTAAAAATAGATCTTTTTCATTATATCTGGGCAGGATACACATCAGTCTTTTGTATATCTACGAACAGCAACAACACACTAGGTCACATGTCTTGTGTTTAAGTGGTGAGGGTCAGCAATGATGTGCCGCTGTCAGCAGGAAGGCGGCTGTTACACCAGTGGGAACATCTCCAAACGGGCTCCAGATCAACCAGATATTTGAAGATTACACCAAAATGAATATTTAAAAAGTGTATTCACAGAAACTGTAGTATTTGAAAACGTGACTTATAGTTTGGGTAAAAAACAAAACAAAGGTTTTGACTGCGTCAATGTTTGATGGGTGAGGATGACACGAACACAGGAACCATGAAATAATTACGGAAATTGGAACTAAATACACAATTTATTAAATGGATCAAATCAAATTACTTTCATTTTAATATATATATGTCATTATTAAGGGATATTTCCAATTTGTAATGAATGAGTTCTTGGTCCTGCAGATTCAAACTCCGCCCACCGCCTCACTAATTCAACTCAATTTTCTTTTCTTTATGTAGCACCAAACTACAACAGTCAAAGCCTTTGGTGTTGTAAGGTAAAGACCCTACAGTAATAAAGATCAAGCCCTTTGGCGACAGTGGGAATGAAAAACTCCCTTTGAACAGGAAGAAACCTCCAGCAGAACCAGGCTGAGGGAGGGAGGCGGGGCTAAAGACATGCTGTGGACGAGAGCCAGAGATGAATAATAACTCAGAATTAAATGCAGACTGATGTATGAACACGTGGTGAGTGAAAAAGGGGACAGAAGGAGAAACAGTGCATCATGGGAATCCCTGAGCCATCACCCTCCTCACTGCTGCCCTCGCCTCCTTCTTACTCTGGACTTCCTGTTTCCAGACGGTTAGTGTAAAACTGCTTCAGTGTCTCTTTATTGTTCTGCAGCCAGACAAATAGAAACAGTAAAGTGTCGTTTCTCTTGCCTGCACATTTGCAGTACACGCTGACCCCGTACAGCACATGAAAATAAAGGCCCCAGTAAATATCGGCACTGGCCATCACTGATGTCTGATTGTAACTGCACGACCTGCAACTGAAGCCAAACCAACTAGAACGCAGATAAACCTCATTACCGTCTCTTTCTGTGGACGTTTCCACACTTTCCACAGACAGAGACGGTAATAAGGTTTATCTGCGTTGACTGGAATCAACCACAACACAAGAACCACCGACCCAATGCTGGAGAATGGAGACAGCACCCATGGGTGTCCTGTCCTATCTGGCATCATCAGACCCTGGTGGACTGGGTCACTGAGTAGACTGGGATCTGGGAAGTTTGGAAGCTGTTTACCGAACTGTTCCTGAGGACTTCTGGCTGGTCTGCAGTTAAGTGTGGAGTGGATGTTAGACGCTATAGCCACCAGTCATCTGAACACGACTCACTGAGCATCTTTGGCACTTTTTCTCCTGCAGCTGTGAACCAGTCTCAACACTACCCAAGCCTGCACTGCACGGTCTCATTAAAGCACGGCACGATGACCACACGTTTCTCATGCTTCTCTGAATTACACCTCGCACAGCGATAATGTGCAAAAAAGTCCAAACACTTTATCTATGATGATTTCTCGTTTTAACAGAATCTATTACAACACACTGCACTCAGTATTTACTTCCCAAATGAGTGGAGTTAATGTTGCAGCTGATCAGTGTTGATAAACAAAGAAGAACAATCTTCAGTGCAGGAGTCCACTCAGCAGTCGAGCTCTTTATTAGTGTTTCAGGGGTTTCTGGGCCTTCAGCCTGACTCAGCCTTACACCCCCTCCTCCTTACAGGTAACTGACTGACTGAGCACCAGAGCCTGAAGGATGTCCGACAGGGAAACAATTCCCTCAGTGCTGGAGCGCTCGTCCACCATCACCAACATTTGATTACAAATAGTTTAAAGCTCATAAAATCATTGCTTCTGTCTTTGGAGATTGTGGGGCTTATTTGTTCCAAACTAAACATGTGGCCGTTCAGTTCATTTCAAGCAGCAGCTGACATTTTCATAATATTTTCAACTTAGCATAAACGTCATTATGCAATGACACATCTAAAACAGGGACTCTGCCCTATTCTCACCTATTACACCCATGCACACATTTTTATATCATAGCTTTTGTTTTATGACATTTACAAAAACATTTTCCGCACATATCATGCCTGTGTTTGTGTGATTGACTATAAAACTGTTTACATCATTTCATGTCATGTTTATTAGCCAAAGTTTTGATTCAGAGTCATAATTTGAGCATTTAAATGACTAAATCATCAGAGTGTAGAAGACTAAATCTAAAGCACCTGCAGGTAACTCGTGCTGTGAATAAAACTGAAACTTGACTAAAAAATAAAGTGTAAAGGCTTGTTGTGATTTTACTGCTGAGTTTTGCTCAAGACCATTTAAAAAGCATCTGGAACGTGTCCCCGTGTCTACGGCGCTCCCCCGGGGAGGGAACAGGCAGAATGGGATGCAGCTTTCGACCACTTTTCTACACAACTTAATTCGTTTTGATTGGATCTCGTCTCTCCAGAATATTTTCATCTTGTTTTTATTCTTTGATAAAATTGTCAGCAGATGGCCCCGCCCCTCCCTGAGCCTGCCGGAGGTTTCTTCCTGTTAAAAGGGAGTTTTTCCTTCCCACTGTCGCCAAAGTGCTGCTCATAGGGGGTAGAGGTGGGAATCACCATACATCCCTCGATACGATATTATCACAATACTTAACGCACGATACGATATTATTGCAATTTTTTAAAATATTTTGCGATATTCAGATTCTGTACATAAAGGTAAACTTTATCAATATTCATTTTCTCTAATATCAAAGTCTCACACTCAGTCTTTCTCTCATTTCAGTTTGATTGTTGACAAACTGAACGGTTTGTATTACAGTCTAGTCCAACTTAACTGAATCAACCATCTGGTACAATTATAGCTATTCTGAACTATGCAGTTTATGAAAACTATGCAGCCCCTTCAGCAACTGAAGAATTTGAAAGTAAATGAAAACAAAATATAATTTTACATTAAATAAAAAAGTTTTAAACTTAATTAAAATAAAACATGTCTTAAATTAAAATAAGTAAACTGTCATGTTTATTGCTGCCAAAAACAAGTTAAACACATTTGGACAGTGAAGGAATGTCAGGATTCTTGCTCAGAAAAAGGATCAACATGCTCTGAAGTCAGAGCACAAAAACCTTTTTGTAACAAAGTATCGATTTCTGCTGTCGCTGTATCCATACATTATTAGCAAACAAAATATCACCATGCTACACAGTATCCATTTTTTCCCCCACCCCTAACAGGGGGTCATATGATTGTTGTATAAGGTCTACATTACAACATAAAGCGCCTTGAGGCGACTGTTGTGATTCGGTGCTGTATAAATAAAACTGAATTAAACTTTATCATCGTTTTGTGCATTAGTTTCCTCTATGCGGTTACATGCTGAGGCAGCAGGCTGAGGCTCGCAAATGGCAACAGCCAGTAATGTTATGGGGATGGAGGTCTTTAGGGTGGTGTCACTGAGGCGCGTGTTGTCCAACATAAGGACAATGCTGGACAACACCTCCCACCCACTCCATGACGTGCTGGCCGTCACAGGAGCACGCTCAGTGAGAGACCCAGATTACCCAAACACACCACTGATCGGCACAGAGCTTCATTCATATCCAAAGCACAGTTGATACTGGACAATATAACTTGATGAATGACAGTCAGAGCTTTTGTACTTACATCGGCCCCAAGTGATGTCGGCAGGTCACATTCAGCAGTGGGGCTTAAGTCCTGCCTCATTACCCAAATGGGTTCCTTTGGCTCGTCAGGTGTGTACGGAGATCTGACTGTTCTGTTCTTCACCTCCTCTATGGCCTCCTTAATGTCTTTGATGGCTAAAGATATAGCATCCCTCTTCTCCACACTGTTCCTCACCGGCTCCTTCACAGAAGTCTCGGCCTGCTGCTTGGCCGACTTCCCTCGACTGGCAGTCTTGTTGCTTTTGTGAGAGAGTTTGTCCGCTTGGCGTTTTTCTTCTTTGTCTGTGGGATCTTTTGCAGCAGGATCAAAGCTTTGTGAGCCTTTTTTAGCCCCATTAACACTGCTATCAGCATCGTCTTCTTGGTCGCAGCTGTCAACACGAGGATACGGAGCGAACTCTGCCTCCTTCTCTGGACTGTCTGACTCACCGTCTGAACGTTCATCGTAGTGCCGCAGCCGCGAGCCCACGGCCTCCTGCTGATGGTAATCGCCTTTTCCTGCCCCGCTCTGCAACAGCTGCAAGCCGGCCGCCGCCTGCTGTCGAGACTCTCTATCGTTTGCCACACTTGCAGAAGTTGACACTGAGGTTGGAGCGTCACATATTTCCTCATACACGTGCTCGGAGAGCGAATACGTGTCGTATGGCTCAGAGTACGCTTCAAGTCCAGCATCTAAACTTTCCGAGTCCTGACTGGTTCTCGCCCCCGATTGGCTGTAGGATTGGGCGTAGACACAGTTGGAGTAGCCACCATTCAGTGTCTCCTCTGCTTTCTCTTCTCTTTGGGAATTCTGGATATTAAGTAAGGATTCATGCGGCAGCATTAGGAACTGAAGAGCATAGTTAGGATGTGAGTGCAGATGTTGCTGTTCAGCCTCTGCACTTTCAGCGTACTCCTCTGCCTCGGGCCGCAGCGGGAGGCTGTAGCTGTTTGCATCGTCCTCGGACTCTCGCTGGGCCTCAGGCTCCAGAGACATCATCACTGGGATGTCGTCTCCCTCTGCACGGTCAGTATGGGTGTGGAAGCCGCTCTCGGTGCTTGCTGAGCGGGCCAGCGTCGAATCCTCCCTCTCACGCTCAGCTTCCTTGCTCATCTTAGCGTGCTGCTCCCGTTCCTGCTGCGCTCTCTCTGCCTCCCTCTGCTGCTTCATCCTGCTCCTCTGCTGTTGAGTCCTGAGCCGGGCCTCGCTGTCGCCCTGTCTGCGATAACGTGCCACAGCAGGTCGGGGAATGGGCTGGATCTCTTGGGGCTTAGAAGACTGATCTCCACGTTGCAGCTCCGCGTCTTGCTCCTGCTGCAGCATCCCAACTCTGCTTTCGGCATTTGCACCGCTGGCCATTTCTGTCGTGACACCAGCTGAAGTCTCACAGCATCTGTAGCGCTTGTCCTGGTTGCTGTGGTTATGGGACAGGCTGGTGTGGTGTTGATGGCGAGAAGGACCATCCATTGCCTCCGTGACGTCCTGAACAAACTCTGTCTTTTGGGGGTTCATGGCTGTCTGGTTGGTAACGTGGTGTCAGAGAAGCTTAGGAGTCCATCATCAACAGAGCGAAGGCTGCTGGGAACGACTGCAATGGGCAAACAGGAAGAAAGAAAGTGTGAGTAAACAAAAATGTAACAATATGAGCGAAATATGTGTCTGATCCTACGTTCTTGATACGGCAAGGACTTGCATGGTTAACAGGCAAAAACAGTAACTGAACAGCTAAAGATTCACACTTTTATTAAGCCAACACGAGTTAAAACTTCAATTTTCACTTTTCTCTCTTGAATCTGTACAGATCAACGCTCTGTGTGGGTATCTGCTTATCTCTGAAAGAGAAGGATTGAATAGCGCCCCATCTAACAGGTAACGATACCGTACTCTGTTCGCTTTGGCTGTTTCAGTCACTGATACAGTTTGAAGGAACTAAAAGGAGCTAAACTGCAAATATTAGCTGTCAAAATGTGATCCTGTAACAGTAAGCATGTGTTCAATACCACTTTTCATCAAAGAGCCTTAAAACCCAATAGAATAAAAACAATCTCTAATTATATAAAATTATAATAATTACATAATATAAATATAATGAAGCCACTTAAACTAAAAAGGTGTGACATGAGTAAAAGCACATTGTATGTCTGACCACAGCTGCTTTTAAACCTTTATTTCACAAATATCAGAGCCAACGCACATATTAAACAAATATGTAAGACTGCGTTCTTCCATTTGCGCAACATCTCTAAAGTTAGAAATATCCTGTCTCAGAGTGACGCTGAAAAACTAGTTCATGCATTTATTACTTCCAGGCTGGACGACTGTAATTCATTATTATCAGGATGTCCAAAAAACTCCCTGAAAAGCCTTCAGCTAATCCAAAATGCTGCAGCAAGAGTCCTGACAGGGACTAGAAAGAGAGCAGATTTCTCCTGTTTTGGCTTCCTGTTAAATCCAGAATTCAAAATCCTGCTCCTCACATACAAGGTCTTAAATAATCAGGCCCCATCTTATCTTAATGACCTTGTAGTACCATATCACCCTATTAGAGCACTTCGCTCCCGCTCTGCAGGCCTACTTGTTGTTCCTAGAGTATTTAAAAGTAGAATGGGAGGGAGAGCCTTCAGTTTTCAGGCCCCTCTTCTGTGGAACCAGCTTCCAGTTTGGATTCAGGAGACAGACACTATCTCTACTTTTAAGATTAGGCTTCAAACTTTCCTTTTTGCTAAAGCATATAGTTAGGGCTGGACCAGGTGACCCTGAATCCTCCCTTAGTTATGCTGCAATAGATGTAGGCTGCCGGGGGATTCCCATGATGCATTGAGTTTTTCCTTTCCAGTCACCCTTCTCACTCACTATGTATTAACAGACCTCTCTGTATTGAATCATATCTGTTATTAATCTCTGTCTCTCTTCCACAGCATGTCTTTATCCTGTCTTCCTTCTCTCACCCCAACCAATCACAGCAGATGGCCCCGCCCCTCCCTGAGCCTGGTTCTGCCGGAGGTTTCTTCCTGTTAAAAGGGAGTTTTTCCTTCCCACTGTCGCCAAAGTGCTGCTCATAGGGGGTCATATGATTGTTGGGTTTTTCTCTGTATCTATGAAGCGCCTTGAGACGACTTTTGTTGTGATTTGGCGCTATATAAATAAAACTGAATTGAATTGAATTCACCACGAGTGTTTTCTTCTGGTAATCTTGTCACGGAAAGTATGCTGAAAAGAATCCAACACCAAAAACAGAAAAGTACAAGACGTTCTGTAGCTGGTACGTCTGTGCGATATGACCACAATCTCATATCCCAATATGACATTTCTAATCCCGATAACGACATAAATCTCAAAATAGTTTATTTTCTGTAAACTCAGAGAATCTCAGGCAGCTCGACTCATGTGTTTTCAGCTGGGTGTCGACTGTAAGCGCCATTTACCTCGTGTTTTTATTGGAGGTCATCTGTTTGATGCATATTCAGAAATTTGATGTTAGAGAATAATGTCGATCATTTCCGTTTATTTTGAAAAGTCTCAATGGGATTTTGAGCTTTATTGTGAAAGTTTATGAGGAAAATAAACAAGCGGACGGTGGAGCCACACGATGGTTTTACCGTCGTTGTTGGTAATGAAAGTACGCGTAAAAACAGGCGCTTGTCCCTCCATAGTGAGGTTACTTTAAATATAAGAGAAGCCACTCTAAATCTTCCCCATGGCAACGAAAACTATTTTAAAGAGTATTTTCCTAAGTTTGAAATTGTAATACTGTGACTACCTTACCTGTCACGTTACCCACTGACACTCACCAGTGTCCATGTAGTCAAAATCCCAATATTTAAAAAAGGAACGCATGAATAAAACTATACAGAAACAAAAATACATTGTTAGAGTTTGTAAAGACTTTTCAGTTTCAGCATTCCTGCTCAGGCCATCAAACAGCATCCTTGTTTGAAATCATTAACAATATGATCCACAGCCGTGGAAATTTCACCAACACTCCTTCAGCAGCGTTCATATGCACCCCGACCTGGAACAAGCCCAGTGCTGCGATCAGCAAGAAACCACTATACTTTTGGAAATGGATTAAAAAGATCTGGAGATTATTTCTCACAATAACACTGTTGGCATCCCAGCGTTGCCCCAGACTCGTCCCAGACTCCTGTAATGGGAACCACGCAACTATTTCCATTTTATTTAGTATTCATTTCTTCATTTCTTCTCCATCCCCCTCTTGGCTCACCCTTCTGCTAATCCAGCTATAAAAACACGTAAACACAGGACTTAATGAGGTTTCATTATACATTTGGTCTGCTTGTTATGTTGCTTAAATATTCGTTTTTAATTTCTTGTCTTCATGAACGCTGAAACGAACACGTATAACTACAAATACAGATACTGTTTATTTTCTGATTACATTTATGGCAGATCTAATAATCAGCAGTGTGTGTGTTTTAAAGGCCTCTATGAGCCATTTCCTCTGTTCTTTAACGACTAGGATCTACATTTTAAAAATGTGTTTTCAAAGATACTGAGATAAAGATAAAGAGACCTCTGTTAGCATGTTAAATGCTAAAGTTCACCACAGCACAAAGACTGAACTTGTCTGATCTGGAACGGTTGCCATGGCAAAGCTTTTCCTCTCTAACAACATGGCAGGTTTAGGTGCAAAGCTGCATCTGGACAAACCAAAAACATCTGGAACATTGTTTCTTGGACAAGACTGAGACGTCTGACCACAATGAGACTGCTGCGCTCGGGAAACCAAACAGCTACAACAACCTCATAGCAGCTGTCGAGCACGGTGGGGGAGGGGTGATGATTTGGGGTCACTGAGTGAATATGATCAATAGTGAATATGATCAATATCAAAGTATGATCAGATAAGAGATCGTCTATTCAACAGCTAAAGTTTGGGCCAAATCGGGTCAAAGACGCTGAACACAGCAGCAAAATCTGCAACAGAAGATCTGGAAATAAAAGAATCAAGTGTTGCAGCAGGCCTACGTCCAGATTTCAGATCAATACGATGTGAGCATAAACACATGACTGCAAAGCTCAACAAACTGAAACAACAGTGTGAAGCTGAAATTCCTCCTCAACACTGTGAGCGACGGACAAAATGATACAGAAACACTTCAAACTACAAGCGCCTGTACACTGTTAATGATGAGAAGCATTATTCTCAGCGCTGCAGTCACAGTCCTGTGGGAACTTTGTCTTACATAAAGATTTGACACTGTGACTTATTTGTTATGAGATTTGTGTTTGGGAGCATGAGCCACCCGGAGCTGGCCTCAGATTTCCTCCTCACGCACAGACAGCCACGTGTGCGGACTATTGTACTTTAATATTTCCAACATCACTTTATCTTTTTCTAAAACACTACAGTCGTTCCTGTTTGGTAGAAGTCACCTTCAGCAGGAATGAAGCAAAACTACCCAATTTTCCAATTTCATCCAGGTTTTCTGAATTTTCTGCACAACCAGCAGCTTTCCTGTCAACAACCACATCAGCAAAACATCTGTTTGATTTCAGCTGCTTTTACAAAAGCTCAGCTGAAGTCCTGCTTTGAATGAAGCAGCAGTAAGAAGCATCGAGAAACCATCCACCCGTCGCACCGAGCTGGGTGGACTGGTTAGCCCCGCCGTGGCTCTGCACCTGGAGACAACAGGGCCTCTATGTGCCGATTTATTCATGTCCGCTCTGCGTGGGTCCGACACACAGCCTCACAAAGACGCTGCCGTGTCGGATTTTCCTTCACTCTGAATCCTGGTTTGACGTTTCATCTACGAGCGCAGTTTCCCGTCGAGCCACTCCTCAGTGAACTGACCGCGGAGCGAAGCTCCACAGAACAACAATAACAACAATAACAACAATAATGATGATGATGATGATGATGATGATGATGATGACAACAGCCCAGCCCGGAGACGTTTGCTTTGTCCGCATCTCGCTCGGTGGGTCAGGCCCACAGCGAGCAGCCTGGTACTGAACACGAACCTGCTCACAGGAGGGATGTTGCTAAAGGATGCAGGTCCTCTGCGCTGCGGCCACACCGTCCTCCATCTTCCCTGTAGCGGTGCGCGCGTGTGTGTGCGCGCGCGCGTGCTCCGCAGCCGTTCAGCACCTCCTTCAGCTAACCAACACCGTCACATAAAGCACCACAAATAACGAAGTTTATGTGTTTGTAAAAGAGAACAATGTCGGGGTGAAAAAGCTTCATCACACCGCTCAATATAAAATATATATGAAAAATATATAAATATATATATAATATATTATAATAATATATTTTATATATAATATATTATAATATATATGTATAATATATTATATATTATATATATAATATATTATATATTATATATATAATATATTATAATAATATATTTTATATATAATATATTATTATAATATATATATATATATATATATATATATATATATATATATATATATATATATATATATATATATATAATATATTATATATATAATATATTATGTATATATTATATATATATTATATATTATATATATATAATATATTATATATATATAATATATTATATATATATAATATATAATATATTATATATATAATATATTATATTATATATATATAATATATTATATATATATAATATATTATAATATTTAATATTTAATATATATATTTAATCAAAGATGCTGCGCCTCTTTGTCACTCTGCTCTTGTGTGTTCTCTGTGACTCAGCTGTAACACTACAACTGTAAGACCGACAGACTTCGTAACATTGATGTCTGCTTCTTCTTCTTCTTAGGTGCTGATGGGTGTTTATGTTTGCTGATATACTTTGTGACATTTTTGTGAACCTCTACCAACAGACTGTAGATGCAAATGAGCTGTTTGTGACAGCTGTGCATTGTGTGCCCAGGTGAGACAGCAGAGGTGTGGGTGGAGGTAGAGACAGCTTCTGTTTATAAGGAGAGGCGATCAGGCCTGTCTGTGCCTGATGACGACGATGAGTTCAAAAACAAAAAGACAACAAACTACTTAAATGAAATAAATATTAAATAATGATTTGAACTGACTAACATTTTATTAACACGTGTGCATGTGCCATATAAACTATATGAATTTATTATTATTGTATCACCTCTCTGCCTTTAGTGCTGTTCATTACTGTTATTAGTTGATTAGAGGTGTGATTTGTTTCATAGTGTCTAACAAGCTTCTAACAGCTGGTTGCTGCTCTCAGTGAAAATACTTTCTTTGTGTATTAAAACATTTTAATGTTAATTTTAATTCAGAATAAGTTGAATAAACAAGTTTAGCTCATTTCTACATTAGAGCACAAACATGAGTGAAAGATTCATTTCCACGTATAAGAAGCTCTTCAGTAACACAAAGTGAAATCAAACTATCCAGTTATGAACTGTAGATTAATGTCAGCTAAATCAGTTTGCTCAGGAACAAAAGAAACACTAAAATAATTCTCATGTTTAACTTCCACTGATTCTTTGACCATTTTACAAACAAATGTCTTAAATTTAAAAAAGGGAATGATCAGAATCAGGATACTTTAATAATCTCTGATGAAATTCTGTGATTATAAAGACAACAGACAACAAAGACAGTAACAGAGAGCAAACAACGCCACCCTCAGGTGTGACGAGCAACAACACACAGAATCATGACCTGAGTCAGACCAACTCTCCTCATTTTCCACCATAATTCTGTTGATTTCTTCTTCTTTCATTGCTCCTGTAGATTGTTGGTTGTTTCAAACATCAGTATTCAGCCTCCATAATCCATTTCTTAGATTGGTATTAATTTGCAGCGGTAACAGCAGAGGTGCACGATCACATAAGTCAACACATCCTATTTGGCAGTTTGGTATTCTGGGACAGTCTCTCTTAAATTAAAAGTCAGTCCTGGAGTGCAGCACATGTGTGTAGTCTGGTCCCTAAACCTCTCCTGAGGTCTATCACTCACTTATTCTGACAGGAGTTTCTAATGTAGGAGGGTGAAGGGACTGCTGAGTCTAATCTGGGATTAGGCCGTATTTTCCTCCTCCACAAACGACAATACCTCTTGAACCAACCAGTAAAAACGGAAATCATTACCTGCTGAGGCACATTATTTGTGTATGTTCAATGTGTTAGACTTGTACATAGTTAACCATATATGATCAAATAATGTTGAATCCTGGATATGGATTTGTAAGCAATGAAATTTGAAATAAGGGGGTAGGAACAAGAAAAGTGTAAACTTCATCCTACTCCTTTTCACATTCTGTAGACAAAGATATATACATGAAAACTTGATGATTTTTAAGTTTGTTTTTCTGTTGTTATTTCAATTATATTTGCATGTTTGAAATAAAAATTATATCTATCTATCTATCTACATACAGTGAAAAAGCTCATTTCCACTCCCTCAGTTTTCCCAGAAACTAGAACACACCATCCTCATCTGTAGTTTCTGCAAATATAAAATCAGGATGGCGACTCCTCATCTATGACCAGATTTGGAGACTTCAGACTTACTCCTTACTTCTGCTAATTCAGGTCAGGATCCATTTAGAGATATTACTTTGATATTATTTACACTTTGCACAGTTATAATGAAATAAATGGAGCTCCAAGAAGCAAAAATATAGTTTTTATTGAAATAACAAGAATTACAAAATACATTCTTGTGTTCAGGGCAAAACACCAAACTGAGGAACATACAGAGATTTTTAGATTTCACAATTATCTGAGAGATAAAATGCATCTGAAACATTATGTTGTTACAAACAGTCACTGCACAAGTGATGCGTACGATGTTATCACGTGTGGTAAACTCCAATTTTTAGCTGTAGGGACTGGCTCCTGTAGCACAGTGATGCCAGTTTCGAGTGTTCTCAGGTTCCACTATCCAAGCTGCTTCCTGAATGTTGAATCTGCTGGAACCACATCACCAGGCAGGAGTTTGTGATGTGACCGTCTGTGGTCCTGTCACAATGACTGAAATACATTTAGTTCACACAGGCAGTGAAGTCTGTATGTGTTCCCGCTCAGGCTAAATCAATCCAAGTGTGATGAATACGTGTGAGACTTTTAAAGCATGTTCCCCAAACACGAATCCAAGGAACTGCACGGTTCTTTGAACTTGAGTAGTATGCAGGTGAGCTGCTGAAAGGCTGAGATTGAATTGAAGTAATATGTTGTATTCGGGTAAACCAGTGAAGCATTTATCTGCATCGTGTATGAAGCAGGAACATCTGCTGTTCGTATCCAGATGGTAAATCAAACCTCTCCATCCTGAGATTTTGGTTGATGTCATTTACAGTCATATCAGAGTTGATACAGAATCAGACACAGGGCACAGCGAGGTGGTCTTCTTCCTGTTGAATCTCCTGCAGCGGCGTGAGCTGCTCCTTGCTCATCATCACGTTCCTTTTTCTTCCAGCTCTGCTTGAATTGAAGGCTGTTTTGTGCTCGCCTCGTCTGGGGTGACGTGTTTGAAAGCAGTCACACAGTCAGGTGAAAGGAGGACACACGGGAATGCATGATGAAGTAAAACAATGTGTTCAAGGAGAAAAACAGTTTGACCAATGTGATGAACATTTTCAAACTGTGATCCCTTTCAGTAGACGCTGCACGCCACGCTGCACGCCATGCGTTAGATCCACCAACAACAAATGATTTACGTGTCAAAGTCTCCTCACGCAGCTGCAGTTCTGTTCCAAGGACTGAGACGTTGTCAGTTATAAAGAGCCTCCGAGCCGGAGGTCTCTGAAGCTCTTTCAAACTTTCCATCTTTCAGGACTTTATTACTGACAGACTGTAAATTAATTGCTTTAACAAAATAAGAGGTGGGAGGCTGCAACCAGCAACATTGTTATGACCCCAAGTGGTTATCACGTCCAATATGGCGGACAGCTCTTGAACGACACGCGCATGACGTCATGTGTAAAACCTCTACAGCAACCACGGCAGTTTGTCTTGAAACGAACTGTAATCATCGCATTTCAGCTTCCTTCTCAAAAAAGAACGGATCTAAACATTTGGACTTTTTTCTCAGAACGACCTGTTTGTTTATTACTTATTAGCATCTAAACACACGCACGTCTTCACTTGGTCCTGTTTACTGGTGAATTCCTCAAACTGTCACTTTGAAACTATTGTGGTTCTGGAAAGTAAAGCTTGACCTTCTCTCAGCATCCTGCTCTCTGCAGCGGTCGTGAGGACCCAGCACGCCTGTTTCACAGCAGGTCAGTCAGTAGAATCAAACTTGAAATCAGCCTCATTAGAACTACTAATAATGTCAGAAAGCATTTTTGGGAGAAATTTGAGAGGAGATCTTATTTTAGTTTGACTCCACTCACATCTGTTAACGTGGAGCAGGAGTTTCCTACACTCACTGCTCCAGTCTAAACATCCTTGGGCAGGATACTAATGAAATCAAAATGAAATAAAGGATGTAAATATTTCATTGTATACATAATGAACATAAAATAATGCCCCCCCACACACACCGTTTCCTCTATATGCTAATTAGCCGAGATTATCTGAGATACATGCAGATAAATATGTGCAGTAATTAAACAGATCAGAGCGTTCAGTGGACATGAAGAGATGAACTTTATTATCTTGTTTAGCAGATGACAGAAGAACTGGAAGATAATATACTTTCACTCCTGAAATAAATAGTAATTAAGATCACAAAGATTATTCATTAGGGAATATCACAACAAAGTAAAAGGAGCAGGTTGAACCTCTAAAACAAACATTTCTGCATAGATAGTGTTGGATCAGAGCTCGTGTCAGCAGCTCAGCGCACAGCCTGATGATGTCACCACCGATCATCCTCAACACACGACAGAGTGACAGAAGGAAAAGCTTTGAGATAATTAATGACGTGATTATGTACAGTGTTTAGAGGTGATCACACACACACACACACACACACACACACACACACACACACACACACACACACACACACACACACACACACACACACACGACCTTTAAAAAAGTAACAATGTATCCAAGGGCAGAGTTCTGAAACATCAGCTGTGTAGATTGAAGCTATTTGGCCTCCGTGTGTTGACACAAAAGTTTATGGTTGCTACGGTGACCATAAACAATGACAATACTGGATAGACGAGAAAAATCAGATTGTCGATCAAACTGCAACGTTTACAAAAGGAAAACAGAAATCAGGTTTGACAGGATACACGTTGAGGATTAGTCCTTTCACAATAAAAGACGAGGATAGTAGCATAAATCATGTAAGTAGTGTTACTGACTCTTCCTTTAAACAGATGTGTTGTGTTACTTCCTTCTATGTAGCAGCGCTCTGTCAGTCAGTGCAAGCAGCTGTTTTCTAAAGCGTTGCAAACATGAGCCAAAGTTTCCATCTGTTTGCGAGCTGTGGTTCTGACAATGATTACGTGTTAGAGTAACAGTAACTCTTGTTATACATTAAAAAGACATAAAAACTTTGATGGACAGAAGAAGAAGAAGAATGTGTTATACTTGGTCAATGTGTCAGTGAAAAGTGGCGAGCCTTTAACTCGCTGCCCACTAACCAGATGTTAAAACAGCAAACGTAGCTGCTGGTCAAGCTCACACTGACACTACGAATCAGGCAGCTTCTGTAAATGCATCAGATGTAAATGTCACTCATCAACAAACCTGTATCTTCATAAATAACATAAAAGAAATAAAGTTCAGCCCGAGGAGAAACGACACAGACGGAGTGGAAGATACCGATGACGAACCTGAACATCTGTAGCAGTCGTGTGTGTTTATGGTCATTTAGCTTTTAGATTTCATTCATGTTAAAAGTTCAAATGCTATCAAACAAAAAAATCACATACACTGTAATTCTGTGTAACCTGGCCTGCTGCAGGTGTGAGTACGTGTGAGACTGTACCTGTTCACTTCCTTCAGTCAGAAAACTTTCAGGAAAAAGTCTTTAGGACAAGTTCAAGTTCATCGGAACTTTAAAACTGTTTCAAACGAGGCACTGATGCGAAAATAACAACAGGAACAAAATAGTTAATACCAACATTTTGGTCTAGATCAGGGGGTCAAACTGAGCTGAGAGCCACTGCTGGCGTCGTCGTCTCACACGTTAGTGTTCAGACAAAACTGCAAACTTAGCTGAAGCCTTTCAAACACACTGGTCCTGTGTGTGCGCACGTTGTGTTTGTACAGAACAGAATAAATAAGTGCACACAGTGTGCGACTGTCACTGACAGCCTCAGCAGCTTTGTGCTCTCTGCTCATGTCGTCTTCATATTCAGTCATGTTGTGCTTTTGATGTTAAACTGCATTACGCTTTTTCTCAGGATACGGACCGCTGCGGCCCCCGGGCCGCGGGTTTGAGGCCCCGGGCCGCGGGTTTGAGCCCCCAGGCCGCTGCGGCCCCCGGGCCGCGGGTTTGAGGCCCCGGGCCGCGGGTTTGAGCCCCCGGGCCGCGGGTTTGAGCCCCCGGGCCGCGGGTTTGAGGCCCCGGGCCGCGGGTTTGAGCCCCCAGGCCGCTGCGGCTCCCGGACCGCGGGTTTGAGGCCCCGGGCCGCTGCGGCTCCCGGACCGCGGGTTTGAGGCCCCGGGCCGCTGCGGCTCCCGGACCGCGGGTTTGAGCCCCCTGGTGTAGACCGATTACTCTCGCTAAACAAAACTACACCAATCATTTTAAAAGTGCTGTTTAATTGTTGCACAGTTTCTAGCTGTAACACATCAAACGGTTGTAACAGCAGCAGCAGGAGCACCGTGAATGTTCTGCTACAGACAAACGTCCAAACATCAGGACCAAGAAATGTTCGTTGCTGCTCAGGCTGGAGGAGTTTGTGATGACCTATGAACACAAATCAAACTGGCTTTTTGGTTTCCTGTTACTCTAACTTTGCATCAGCTACAAAGAGAGCTGCTGACTACAACCAGTGAAGTTAAAGGGTAGAAAATCAACGAGAGTAGTAACATGTTTAACACGTGTTACCACCTTCAGAATGGAAATCCACAGAGTCAGGAGCTGTGCGTTAACCTGCTGTTACAGCTGACGCTCAGGTCAGTATCGCCCGACGACTGAGGGAATATAATATAAAGTAGAGCTAAGACAGAAACGTGATGCAGTGATCATCTGATACAAGAAGTTTCTACAAGTCGTTAACCTGCAGCAGGCAAAGCAAACCTGAAGGTTCTGCAGCTTCATACCTGCTCAAGTCACTGTTTGCTTCACACACGTCTCTGTTTGTGTCTATTAAAGACCATTTCACCAGACTTCATGCTTATACAGGCTGAAAGCCGGAGCCCAGGCGAGGTGCCAGAGTGCAGTTCAGTCCCAGGACACTTCAATATGCCGGAAAGTATTTTTGGACTTGAGTCCAATGATGCCACAAACTGGTGCCTACACAAAACCTTACACGTGTATAAAGTGGTTACGCTGTGTAAGTGACTGATTCCAATCAGAAAAGATTTATGTTTGTTTAATATATATAGAAGCAGGAAAAGAAGATATGCACATGAAACCTCACACACATACAAACAACTAGAAATCTGAGGTACCTGAGGTATTGAAACACCTGAAGATAACAGTGAGCCAACAGGTGGTGTGAGGGCTGATTTCCATTCTGAAGGGATACTGGCTCAGAGGATCCAGATCCAGATGTTTCTGAGGAAGAACATCCAGTCCTCGCCTATTAATTGTTAGGAAACAGATTCCAAGTCAGCGGCTCAATGACGCTTTTCTAAACTCATCACTGGCTTTGAAGTACTGCTTATCTAAGTCTGCACTATGTAGGCAAGCTGATCCTAAATCTGTCTGTAGGCAGCTTCAGTGTGGAGAAAGAAGGGGGTCAGCATCTCTCTCAGGACTGCAGCCCGATGACTGTATCCAGCCACTTCCTGTAGGCCAGGGCAAAGTGTCTCTGCTCGGTGTTGCAGCAGCCGCCCAAAACACTGCTAACAAAGCTGAGTTCGGTAGGCAGGGTGGGGGGGCGAGGCAGCAGGACGCCTCTCTTCAGTCTCTTGCTGTTGTGAGGGTCTGGCAGGAACAGCCCATCCACTTCCATAGGCTCACTAGCGTGCTTCTGTCCGTTCACACCGTGGCCCTGACCTGCACGGCTCTGAGAGCTGATCTCTGCCACTCCGGGGTCTGGATCCGTCACATGGTTCAACTTGCAGTCGGATCCTCTGCTGTGGGAATGCTGATGCTCCCTCACCCACTGGTCCCACAAGTAAAAGACATGCCGCCTGAGAGACACGGGGGGGTACATCAACATCATTATTACAAACGCTGAACACGTCTGTGCACAAAGTGTTTTATAGGCTCAGGATAAACAGCCCAGAATGTGAAAATGTTTCAATGCAAAAGAAATATTTAAACGATTTATCAGGACAATCATTTTTTTACTTGTTTCTCACAAATGCAATCAGCGGCAGCAAAGCCTGCCACAGACTGTGCAGCAGGAACAGACAACACATCCGTTTGACCGACTTGTTTAAATATGACGTCTGTGTCTGCACTGTGACTCTCTCACCTGTGACTCCAGAGTGTTTCATGTCCAGGGAAGGACTGGATCAGATCTGAGCAAAGGTCCATCTCCTGGTGGAAGAGTTGGAGGACTGTAGTGAAGTCAGCGTGGCCGTCTTCCTCGCCGCCCGCCTCTTGTCCTGAAGGCTCTCCGTTACTGTGAGAGCGGCTGTGTGGGCGGCTGCCCTCTGGGACTGTGCTGCACCCACGCTGGGGTGAACAGCCGGTGGAGGTGCGAGCTGGCCTCTTGCAGATTTCAGCTATTAGCTCCTTAAGGAGGAACTGGCGGTAGTGGAAGCCACTGTGGTCAGAGACATGCATGGACACCCAGAGGCGCATAGAGGACAGCTCATCGTGGAACACCTGCCAGAGTCACGACGACAAAGTGAAGGAGCAGAAAACATCAACAAACCAGCTGAGAGATTATCACTTCATTTATTAGCTAATCAATAAAGCTGAACGTGGGCCTTGAATGGTTGTTCAACAGCTCGCAAAAAGAACAAGACAATAAGAAAATTAATCCATAAATATGTCTCTATAAGCACACCTGCATGTGGGCGGGTCTGTCATTCCCCAATTCTGGGTGTCGGCACCGCGACTCAACGATGCACGACAGACCCGACGAGGGCTGTTCGATATAACGATATATATCGTGTGACGATATAAAAACGTTTGTCGTTTCATTTTACGCTGTCGTTTGTTTCGTGGTGTCGCAAAATAAACTGTTTACAGCAATATTTGTTCATGTTTTGATGTCACTGTAGTTATTATTAATTTCTTAAAGTTCTCTCTTTCTCTTATATTTAATATAACCACACTACAGACTTGTCCGTCTGTAGTGTGTCATTAGCAACAACGACGGTAACAGCATCGCGTGTCCGCTTGTTTATGTTCCACATAAACCTTTCACAATAAAGCTCAAGATCCTGTGCTAAAAAACAAAGCTTAGACTCAAACGTTAGAACAGGCTTTTCCCCGCAGCACGCCGTGTAATAAATACTCACAAAGAAAACGGCGCCGTTACAACTTATGTCTAAAAATGTATAGTTTCATGCATCGGTTAAAACACTCGACTCCAGCTACACGACGCGCAGCTGGAAACACTTCACACAAGTCGAGCTGCTCGAGATTCACAGACTTCACAGAAAATGTTACATTTTTGTGATTTATATCGTTATCAGACGATAGATGTCTTATATCGGGAGATGAGATTTTGGTCATATCGCACAGCCCTAGGCCCGACCACATGTTCACTTTTCAGTCCACTTCTTTATTGCGGCTGCAGCTTTTCAGTGGGCGTGCATATTATTAACGTAACTGCTGCAAAAAGACTTGTGTTATGTTAAATATCCGCATGACTTTTCTCGCAGGTAACTTGCGCCCCACCAGTGGGGTGCACCACACTCTGGTTTAAAGACAGAAGCCTCCCTTCCTCATGTGGTTATACACAGAGCTCCTCTGTAACGACTGTGCCAGCTGATTTCAAGCATAAGTGCTATTTGACATCCAGCTGGGATCATTTTGATTCATTTAAATCTCTTAGCGAGTGTTTATTTAGTTACACATTATTTGTGGTTTGCACAGCAGCTCCACTTTTACACCAATAGGCATCAGTGACGTAACTACATTAAATAAAAAGAGAGAACATGTGATGAGGGAAGAAGATGTTGTCTATAATAATCTAATTACTGCTGAAAAGCTAAACGAGTAACTGAAACGCTACCTTGACATTGCCCCTGGCCATGTGCTGCAGCACCCAGATGCGGTGCGACCAGGCGTTGTAGTTGCTGGGATAGCGGCCAGCGGCGTCAGAGCACACCTTCATCTCTTGGCGGAGCGTCCTGGCCAGGCGGTCGCTGAGCTGCTCGTTTCTCTCAGCGTCAGCCTGCACCGCTTCAGCCTGCTGCTGATTCTTATTGTGGTCCAAAGTAGAGACCTGATTCAGGACCTGCTGCAGCACCCAGCGTCTGCAGGAAGACAACAAAGCTTCACTCTGTACACAGTTACTGCTTTTACAGGAAGAACAGCATCCCGCATGAGCCTCGCTGCTCGTTATAAACCTTAAACATCGTTGTTGTTTTTCAGTGGGATTAAAACTCCTTTCTCCACCTGAATAATCTCAGGATAATCACCAATCATTTACATCAACAAGGTCTGAATGTAGCTGCCCTCAGCTATAATATTCCCTGTTCAGCTGACAGTGTTTAGCACAAACAGAGCTACTGTTAGAAAACTGTTCAAAATATGTTAGAAAAGAATCAAAGAAAATAAAGTGTAGTCTGAATCCATACATGCTGATCAGAGCAGCCTGAGTTTGAAAAGCTCGAACACAAAGAAAGCAGCTTGGAACATCTGAGTGTTTACAGCAGGAGAAGCGGCTTTACCGATGTATCCAGGTCTCTGGGCTCTTGGGAAATTTGGTCAAAGCCAGCTTGCCCAGGTAGAGGTCCTTCTCTGGGTTAAGGACTCCGCACTGCAGTAACTCCTTCCTGCAATAACAAGAAAGCACGATGACAGTAAATACATCAATATAAAGACTCACTATCACCCACAGATTCATGTTGTGATCTCTTATCAAAGATGGTTTCTGACGCTCTGCAGAGCAACGTCCACATTTTGTCTCCATCATTTGTTTTATCTTTGAGTTCATCTCGAGGGGACGACTCTGATCGTGCTTTAATTCTGACTCTTCTAAAAAGCAGGATATGCTTAAGCAAGACCATCCGTCATATCCCATAATGGATATAAAAATGGTAACTGTTGCAACAGACTTTGATGCAAACAGGAAAATGATTTTTGTTCACGTTTGGTTTAAATGAGTTGAACAAACTCCAAACGTGTCTCTGTTACAAACAGACGGTCACACGGTCGATGTTGATTTGAACATCTGACACATGAAACTCTGTGGAGTTTGTTTCTATCCTGGAAAACTATAAAGAGATGACAGGAAACAGGAGAAAGCAGAGTGAAGACATGCAGCAGCTTCAAACCCAGGCACCAGGTTAGGCCTGTTTAACCAGTACACTGATAATGGTCACATAGTAACTGGACTGGTCCTCTAGAGCCTTTCTGCTCAGATGAGCACTCAGAGCACTTTGCACTGCGAGTCACACTGACCCATCACACAAAGATGCACACACACCACTCATCTATTCTTAACTTCTTTATGAAACGCGTCGGTGGGTTGGGCATCTCGCCCAGCGTTACCTCAGGATGCTGACTGGACGAGTCAGGAACCAATCTGCTGACCTTCTGATTGGTCGACACACCACAGCCGCCCCAATCAAACAAATTTATCACAGTCGAACTGTTAAAAGCATGAGCTTTGTTATGTGTGACAGATCCTTACATCCTGACACTATTCACTGTTAGTATTAGTGGTACGGACACAGTGGGACAAACTGCAGTCAGGAGGATCCCAAACTGCCAGGATCGTCTAAGGAAAGAAAGTGACTGGACTCCCTAAACAAAGAAGCTTCTTCAGCTCTGAAACAAAGCGGTGGAGAGTCACAGTATTTAATCCCTAGTGGGAATTGTTCCTTTTGAGGGTCGTTGGAACACTATCGATGGCGTGCCTCGGCGTGAAAGAAGGTGTGCGTCATTATCACTGCCTCACCCCAATTTGTGACCCACTGAGATCACCTGACAGACGACGTGAGTGGGGTCTGGTTTCACCTGAGACCTCTGCTGTTAGCTAATGTTGCCTGACATCAAGAAAACCTTCCTGTGTGACAGTCAGGGAAAAACACGCTCTCACTATAACCACATTTATCAGAACATGTTGTTTTGTCCTGTACCTGACGTTCCACGCAGTGGTGAAGTCTGGGTTCAGCAGCAGCAGCGTGCAGGTGATGTCCACTAAAGCTGGGACAGAAGGAAACACAGGATGTTGCTTCACTTGTGGAACAAACAGGACCATAAAACACGTTTAAAACTAAGCAGGATAAAACAAGGAGGTCATCAGCCATTATAACTGACCATGACTGGAGGCTCCAACCTTTATCAACTTTAAAATAAACACATTAAATAAACAAAACAAACGTTACAGACTACTTTCACTCGACCTCGGCTTTTGTTATCGAGCTACCTTCTCTGTCCAGCCAGTGCTTGCGTTGGCGGTACAGCAGCAGCTTGTTGTGGACGTACGGCAGCAGGAATTTAACGCACCAGCTTTCCACACCAAGCTTGTTCTCCACCAGCACGATGGGACTGCGGTTGTAGCGAGCCTCTGGACACGGGATCACACCGATCTCATCACTGAGGGAGCAGAGAGTGACAATGAGGGCGAACAAGGGAAAACATTACAGTAACCAACCAGTTAAAATTAGGAAAGACCACAATTAGATCACCACTAGAGCAGGGCGATATGACCAAAAATATTTATCACGATATACATTTGAAAATTTGTGATGACGATATAACTGACACGAGACAAAATACTTTACAACTCCACAACTTTATTAGTGCAAAAAAACCCCATCAATGTATTTTCACCTAAACAAGCAGCTGTTTTTTATCTGCATTAAAGTTATATAAAAATGTAACAGTGCAAATGCAAATTCGTTGCTGACAGTTTAACCAAAAGGCATTTCCAGTGGAAACTGGCCGACATATCCTCAGCATAACCATGTATAACATCCACAACACTTAAAAAGAGGTTAAACACACACAATACGGTAACATTATGTTGAAGCACAGTACGTATCACTCCGCGAGGCTCCGCCTACGATAGCCGTAATGCTCCAACAATCCATCAAGCGGTGCGGCTTCGTAGCTTAGCAAAGTCGTACTGAAACATTTGACAGATTTTCGAGCGCCGTGCACATAAAATCGTTTCGAGGTCAGTAAACACAACCAGAGTTCATACATAAGGCACACGGGATTATAAGGGGCTCTGTCGACTTTCAGAAAAATCAAAGGATTGATTTTAAGTGCTGTATTTTCCAAACAACACGGTAATAACGACGGCCCGCTAGCATGCGCTACCAAAAATAGTGCTTTGTTGTGTATCTGACGGACGAAAGCTAAACCAGTTCCACCAGTGAAGCTGCAGCATTTTTACAAACCAGTTCAGGTTCATCTGTTTCATTCAACGATCCACTTTCGCTCTTCTCATTCTGCGTCACCGCCATGTGTGTATGTAAACAAAGGCACTGCACATGCGGTTTTACCCAGATTCTGTCGTGATATTTCATTTTCCTATTGTTACCCAACATTACACCGGTATTACCGAGAACGGTATGATATAGCCCAGCCCTAATCACCACCATATCAACCAGTGTAAGTGGGCCATGTAGCAGAACCCAAAGTAATGAGTAAACAAAAAAAGCAGCTTTAATGAACTTAATCTGCTGAAATTTGACTTTTCAAAACAAACGTTGGAGCTGAAGCTCATGAAACTGAAGCAGTGCTGAAATAAACACAGTACGACAGAAACATGGCAACCTGTCACACACGGTCATGTTGCAGTACATCAGCTGGAGCTTCGGCAGTCCAATCACATCTCTCAGCTTACATGTAACAGGGACGCATATGATGATACTGTGACATGTGGTAGTGCTGTGAGATCTACGAGGCTGTCACAGCGCAGTGGCTTGTCTCTATTATAACAAACACTAACATACTGCTGGGACAGCATAGCAATCAATACATCACAGATATCTGACACAAGGTCAAATTCAGGTCAGTTATTAGATGATTAATGATGTAATGATTGATCCTGTACACATCTGTAGCCATTTAGAGTCGTCCATTTAAAACACACTGAAGAGTTCACTTTGTCATTTACAAGAAATGATCTCGTGTTTTCTTTCATGTTGCTCATTTCTGATCTTGGTCCCGATGTACACTTTGGGGGGGTGTTAAACGTACTATGTCACTGCACTGTCGGTCAGGCCTCTCCAGTGTCCTCTGCTCAAAGTCTCCTCATCAGATGAGTTTGTGCATCATTAAACGAACATCGACAACAAGCAAAACAAACAACGTCTCTGAATCTGCGACGTTCACGCTGAGCTGAAGTGTCTCCACAGACACAAACTACAGTTCACGTTCACCATCCCAGTCTGAATTTTAACACTGTTATGTAGTATTACTAAGTCCTCACTCCACCTCCCAGAATTATTTTTATTTCTGGAAGCTTGAAACCAGAGTGGCTCGCAGATTTCAGAAGCAGCCATATTTGAATGTCTGTGGTTCATCGATCATATCCAAGACTTTTGGATGGGACGTTAACTGTTCAAGATTTTTTTCTTTTTAAAATCAGTAATGCAAAAATCCATTTAGTTCAACGTGTGTCGTTTCATAGTTTTGATGTTTTCAGTTTCACCACAATGCAGGAAATAATCAAAATAGAAAAACATAGAAACGCTCTGCTTGGGTGTGGGAGGAGTTCAGAGAGGCCACGGAAAAAGACCTTTGGATTGCCTCGAAGAGATTCTGGTAAACCAGCAGGCGACTCAGGAGGGGAGAGCGGTGCTCCACCTGCACTGTGTGTAGTGCAGGTGGAGCGCTGCTGACTTTGACTGAGAACACTGTCAGGTGGTGGAAGGAATACTTGGAGGATCTCCTTAATCCCACTGTCACAAAAACAAAGTCTGGGGACAAAAGGGACGACTCGTCTATCCCCGGGGGCGAGGTCACTGAGGCAGTTAAACTCCTTGGTGGCAGAGCTCCTCAGGTGGATAAGAGTCGCCCTGAGTTCCTGACGGCTCTGGATGTTGTACGGCTGTCTTGGTGGACAGAATTTCTAGGCGTATCCAAGTGGTGGAAGGCTTTCACTTGGGTGGTCTCAGGATCTCATCTCTGCTTTTTGCGGATGAGGTGGTTCTGTTGGCTTCATCGGGTGGTGGCCTCCAGCTCACACAGCCGAGTGTGAAGCTGCACGAATGAGAATCAGCACCTCCAATCAGAGGCCATGGTCCTCACCCAGAAAAGGGTGGAGCGCGCACTCCAGGTCAGGGAGGAGTTCCTCTGAGTTTTGTTCACAAGTAACGGGAGGAGGGAGATCGTCAGACGGACTGATGCGGACGCTGCACCCCAACAGTAAACAGTAATCGTTTCGAGGTCAGTAAACAACCAGAGTTCATACATAAGGCACACGGGATTATAAGGGGCTCTGTCGACTTTCAGAAAAATCAAAGGATTGATTTTAAGTGTGCTGTATTCTCCAAACAACACGGTAATAACGACGGCCGCTAACATGTGCTACCAAAAATAGTGCAGGGTTATAGTTAGTTGCAAATAGACAACAGGGCAACTTGCAATACTTGCAAAGTAGAGATTTAATTTAAGGGAGGAAACACTACGAATATGCAAAAGCATTTGCTCACAAAACACGCGATGACCTTAAATGAATGTCGTGTTTTTAATTCCGGACTCGTGAATCTCAACCCAGCAGCAGCGGTAACGTTTGCACGTCCTCTCCCGTTAATGCGGCAGGTAAATAATCAACAACAGTGCAGATTATGTTAGCGCGATCTGCCTTATTACAAACCTGCCATTACTGTGGATTTAGTGACCATGATGAGACAGAGTCTGGCTCAGATGCTGGCAGTTCTCGCTGCAGTCTACCGTAGCGTCTCCTTTCAGGCAGGATAGACGAATGTCACCGAGCAGAGACTCAGTTTGTGGTCAAAGGCTTGCAGCTGTTTGCCACAGCAGATGATTTTCAGTAAGTGAATGTGTTTAATTGTAGGCAGGGACATTACTGGATATTCTTGTGTAATTGCTACAGAATAATTTATGTTATACTTTGTTATTGCTGCAGAAGAATATTTATTTTATTATTTTACATTTACAATTTTTTCCTGGGGACCCTGTGACGCCCCATTGAAGAGCCACAGGCTGTGGATCTCTTAAGATCTCACTGTTGGGTTTGTAAGGCCATGTTACTCCTACATTTCTATCTTGTTCAAAGAGAAGATAGAAAACAAAGATAATCGACCTTAGTGTTCTCCTTTTTAAAAAAGAATGGATAAAGAATCGGAATCGTGAAAATCGTATCAATACCCATCCCTACTTAAAAGTGAACCAAACACATCCAAACTGGTTCTTCTTCCCCCAAATCAGCTGAAACTCTGTGGTTATCACACTAAACTAGGAGCTACAATGCTTCATCAAGTACATTTTAAAAATCCTTGTCTCAGATTCTGTACTTTGATGTCTTATTTCAGCCACATGTCAGCAGCGCTCTGTTGTCGAGCATTTTACACACATTTTCGCAGCATCTCAAAAAGCGACACTTTAGTAGACACTAGTCACCATTAAAACCTTTACTGGGAAGAATCAGTGCAAGTCCTTTTAAAACATAGCAAATTCTAAACCAGTGAGTAGTTTTGAAAGCCCTCATTTTTTCCTGTTTGGGATATTGATTAGTGCTCATTAATAAGACAAAAGTATCAGATTACTCGATTAATCGATAGAATAATCATCAGAATATTTGATTGCCAAAATAACTGATAGCTGCAGCTTTAAGATTCTTAACATACTATCACACAGGGTCGACATCACGTGCTTCTGATAGCATGCAAATATTCGGGACCATCATAAACACAACTGTTAAGCATCCCAGTTCAGTCACCGGCGACATAAATAATAACACTGAAACAACATGATCGGGATGTCGCATTTTCAAAGCTGCACAGCTCAGCTCGCTAAAGTCGTGAAATCTCCCGCTGATGCATGTTTTAAGTTATTTAACTGTAAGTAAACAGTAATCCCCGCGACATCGTGTCTCACATACTGAACAGAACAAACAAAACTAAGTGTCTCAATGTAAACTTCATCTAGACAGTTCCGATTCCAGGTAATAGTCCACGCCCATAATTTAAACCCTGAATCAGCCGTGGCCCGGCCTCGGACCCGCCGGGTGTGGAACAGGCCTCCGGGCCCAGCGCAGTTTGTTCGCGGCCGACTGTACTCACATGCTGGGGTTCTTCTTGAACGCATTCGCGATGTCTTTGACAACTCTCTGGACCAAGACGTCTACCTCCTCCTCCGACTCCGCCATTTTTAGAGCACCGTCTTCTTCTGCTGCTTCTTCTTCTTCCTCGTGGTTTTTATTGGCGGTTAGCAAACAACGAATTGGCGCATTACCGCCACCAACTGGTGTGGAGTGTTGACGTCATATATTATAGTGAAATCGCTGATTCCAAACCTGTTCTCGTATTAACTCAACACGATTTTTTATTATCCATTAATGCTGTAATTACTGTTCTATTGTGATCATTATTCGTACACCATGATGAGATGTTTCCATTTCCATTCAAATAGAAATGAAGTTCATTGGTTCAGATTAAAGCCTTTTGCATGTTACACATCCTCCTCCCTGAACCTCACCTCTGTCTCTGCATACACTGCTTTATCCTCTGACTACAAAAAGTTGGTTTGAGACAAGTTTCCTGAATACAGATCATTTCTGGTTTCATGAATCCTTTAAATTCTTGTTCATTTGCTATTAAACGTCGAGCTTTCTTATGATCCTCGCTCCCTCCAGTCCTTTGTTAATATGTTTACACCAAAGATCTTCTCTGTTCCTTTGATTATCATTTTGATTTGATCTGTTTTGTACTTTACTCGAGCTGCACAGTTAATGAACAACAACATCTTCTCAACTGTAACTGTAACTCTGTTTTCCCACTCTGTGCCCAGGGTCAGGTTGTCTCTCCCTCTCTGCGCTTGCACTCCCCTCACAGGAGGCCACGAACCAGTTCATGCCAAACTGCCCTCCCAGAGCACCGACTCCTTTTTCTTGGTCATTTTTCTTGGCGGTTGGTAAATATCAAAAAAGGTGCGTTACTGCCACCTACTGGTTCGACTATTGAATAAACTCTCGTTCACAAAGACCAACATTTAAAAAAAAACAAAACAAATAAATCAAACTACAGATTTTACTCAAAACATTTTTCTGTCTTTAAAAAACAAATATGTAAATGTGTCCTGATAGTTTTATTTCTCGTGTTCTTTTAAAATAGATATGACCCAGTTTCACTTTGTCATTATTAAGGTTTTTATCAGCTGTCTCATATTTGTGACGGTGCAGTAAAGTACACGATGGTGTCGTCTTCTGCAGTCACATTTCCAGTGTTGGGAAGGTTACTTTTAAAATGTATTCCATTACAGAATACAGAATACATGCCCCAAAATGTATTCTGTAACGTATTCCGTTACGTTACTCAATGAGAGTAACGTATTCTGAATACTTTGGATTACTTAATATATTATCATGCTGTTTACAACTACATGAATGTACTATTGCTGTGATTTATTACTGTTACTGAAGGTCCGCGGCTCCGAACCGTAGTAAAGGGACCTCTGGCTAATACGGTGGGTTCTGTGTCGGCTCGTAGCTGAAAACTAGCTTTACTTTGTTGTCTGGGTCAACTTTGCTAGCGAGAGACAGAGAGAGGCGTTGAAAGGCTGCTCCAACAGAACTTATTGTTTTTGGAGGAAAACACGAACACGGTGTACAGTCGAGTCTTAATAGCTTACTTACAGGTGGGCTCGTCAGGCACTCTTCTTGGCTGCAGTGGTTATTATTATATTTACATGCTTCCAGCTCCCGTTTTTGCTCGATGACAGCTCGTACTTTTCCTTTTTCTCCCTCCCTCGCTCACAGACACATAACGTGTATGGCAGTCCATTCTCCCAGCAGCACGGACTACACTGCCCATGATGCTACATTCTTTAGAGCTATACCGGTAGCATTCTGCCTATTAGCTTAGCACAACACAACAAAAAGGCCTGTCTCACCCAGGAAACACGCAGAGAGAGAGCGTCACCCTGTAACCATGGCAACCGTAACGCTGCCACCTGGAACAACAGAACGTAGCTGTCAAACAAAACCCAAACAGTCCTGACCCGCCACAATATGAAACAGGGAAGTACCGCCGTGTAATCCATTTATTTCAACAAAGTAACTGTATTCTAAATACCACCTTTTTAAACGGTAACTGTAACGGAATACAGTTACTCATATTTTGTATTTTAAATACGTAACGGCGGTACATGTATTCCGTTACTCCCCAACACTGCACATTTCCCTGTACGTGTTTCCTGTGATGTTATCGTCTCCTCTTCCTGTTCCTTCCTGCACCTTTTCTTTCTTCCTCCCACTGCTTTTGGCACCTTTCCTTCATCTTCTGCCTTTTTTAAATTCAATGTTGTTGTTATAGCTCCAACAACAGTTGTCTCAAGGTGTCGTGCAGTGAAGACTCTACATTAGCACCCTTACTACACCTTTAATCTCCGTCCAACTGAAAAGCGTTTTTGTGGCTTCATCTGTGAGCTTCTCTTCTGTTATGTCATCATCATGATGTGATGTTATTAAGCTGCAGGCTCTGTTATACTGTCTCTGCCTGGCCTGCTGAATGAATGCACAGTAAAGCATATGAAAGTACTGCTGCACCAGTGTTAGAAAAATGATCTGCTTATTGTTTACGCTGATTTTAGTTCATACTTTTACCTGTTGTGATTTATTCTGATCTTTAATCATCACAAACACAACGCATCTATAATGAAGCTGCTGTGAGTAAAGCCCTGTGTCAAGTTTACTGTGTCATCAGCACCTGCTCTTAAACCAAACAGTGTTCACTGGTTACACTGGTTATGATGGGGAGCTGAGGCCCATTTTAAAGGAGTGAGAGAATCTTTGATCAGTGTGAATATTTTTAATGACTGTTGCTGCAAATGATCCACATTTTTGTGTTCACCTGTGTGTACTGAATATTATTATGTGATGTACATGTTGTGATGATTTTAATCTGGATAAAGGACAATGAACAAAACAAATGCTCCACATCGTTGAAAAACAATGATAAGATAAGAAGTGCGACGTGAGCTGTGAAGTTCTGATAAATACAGAAAAGGTTTACAGCAGACATGAACATGCTGACTTGTAGAGCTGTAACAGACCATCTTAATGTTGTTTGTGGTTTAAAAAGTGTGTTTTGTGTCTTTGATTAAACACTACAACACTACTTTGTTGAATGGATTGCATGTAATGAACTTCAGACTTTCACAGATCTTATAGTAGAAACAATGAGCTTTGTCAATAACACTAAAGGACTAATTAGAACAGAGAGAGGTTTCATTTTGAATTTGTTAAAATAAAGTAGGTACTATATCCCTTTATTGTGTTTATGCTCGTTGTCTTTCATTGTCAGAATTCCTGCGGCCTTAACACGGTTAAAGAAAACACAATTTTGTTACACACACTGCTGTCCGTGCATTACCCTGCAGAGTTTTGTGTGATAATTAAAATGTTCAGGTCAGTCAGAGTGGACACGAAACTGTATTTCATTTGCAAGCTTGCTGATAGAAACGAGGGTCATGAGTCCTGCATGCTTTCCCTGGGTGCCAACACTAACAGTCTCCTCATATATAAAGAAGGACAGAAGGACTGTGGCCAAAATAACATCTCTGATGGACAGAGACAGACCCCATGCATGTAGATGTTGCTGCAGAGCTGCTTCAGTGACAGACTGCTGCATCCTCGATGCATGAAGGAGCGTTTCTGCAGCTCCTTCCTCCCTGCAGCTGTCAGACTGTACGATCTGAACTGCTCCCAACAATCATAGATGTTTACATCTGTGCTGTAACTGCAATAAGTTAGTTAATTAACCAATTCGCACTACAACCTGGTTTGCCTCTTATCTGTAATTATTTTTATTTAATTTAATAACTGTACAGTACTCTCTGTTTATAGTAACCGTTGTCCTTAATGTAAATATGTAAGAAAAATTGTGTATGTTTCTGTTCCATGTCCTGTTTGTTTGTATATTTGTCTTTTTGGCTGCTGTTACAACCAAATTTCCCCCTTGTGGGACAATTAAAGGATTATTCTATTCTATATATGTTCACACTGGACTCTGTGAAGACTCCACTTCCTCCACAATGAATACAGTTCATTTGTAAAAACTACACAACTACAACTACACAACTCATTCAGATAAGAATATTGATCTTTCTTTTCATGAAAACCCCCCAAAATCTGGTGTAATAAGGCCATGATCATTAGTAGAGCCGTAATAGAATAAAACATGTTTCTATTGGTGAAACACAAGCGCTCGCGTTGCAAGGCTGGAATAAAGCAGACACGTTACAGCTTTATGTGCAGTTCAGCAGCTCACAGACCACCACAGACCAGACTGTGACAGCTGCTGCACACCACATCTGTTCATCGCTCCCGCCTCACCACTAGGTGGTGATGTGGTGACAGCTTATCTCATTTCTTTGCCCAAGTGCCTCAGACCCATGGCTTCAGGTGTAACAGTATCACAGCATCAGCCTTTAAAATAACCGTATAACAGTCGTCTGTATATTCATTTTACATTCGTGCTTCTGCATCATTGGTTGGTTGCTCGCTCTGATCTCGGGCACAGTCAAGTTCAAAAGTGTCTCAAACATGAAACATTATTTTGCCGTTGGCCTCAGTGTATCAGCACGCTGCACTTTCAATCAAACAAACAACATCTGACTGAAAACGTTAGACTGTCAGCTTTAATTCAACATTTTGTGAAAGTGTAAGTTGAAAACAGGGTTTGTAAAGGAGCGCTTCTTGGATTCACCGCTGCTGGTCAGAGACACGTTTCAGACGCGTGTTACATGTGTGTTACTATTTAATGTTAAAGGTTTAGTTTGAATATTTAGAAGTCATGTTCTGTGAACAAATACACACACGCCACATTGACTGGTCTTCAGTGACACTGTTGTGTATTCTGCCTGGTTACTGGTTCGGGGTTGGATGAATCATGTGACGGTCAGGATGCTTCTTGAAAAGCACGTGTGGATGTGTTGAATGTTCAGGATGTTACAGATATGTTGTAAATGTTGTTCATTTTTATGGAGTCAAACAGGGTTTGTGCCAAACTGCAAGACTGCACAATGTTGTTTCACTATTTTGCGTTTTTTCTCAACATTAACGTTTTATTACTTTTCTTCCAGCTTTGTTTTAAGGTTTTGTTTTGTTTTTGTTTTTTTAGAAAAATTACATTTGGAGAAACGTAATTATTTATATTAACAAATGAATACAATACAGTAATACATACAGTGTATATGTAAGTTAAACTTAAGATATTTGTATATATTTAAAAAAAATTAAAAATTCCCTTCTCGCCCCTGTGGGCGGTCAATCCTTCAAGCTCGGGTCCTCTACCAGAGGTCTGGGAGCTTGAGGGTCCTGCGCAGTATCTCAGCTGTTCCCAGGACTGCGCTCTTCTGGACAGAGATCTCCGATGTTGTTCCCGGGATCTGCTGGAGCCACTCGCCTAGCTTGGGAGTCACCGCACCGAGTGCTCCGATTACCACGGGGACCACCGTCACCTTCACCCTCCACATCCTCTCGAGCTCTTCTCTGAGCCCTTGGTGTTTCTCCAGCTTCTCGTGTTCCTTCTTCCTGATATTGCTGTCATTGGGAACCGCTACATCGATCACTACGGCCGTCTTCTTCTGTTTGTCTCTCTATATATTATACATACATATATATATATATATATATATATATATATATATATATATATATATATATATATATATATATTATAATTAATTTTAGATCACTTGAATAGTTAATTGCACTACTGAGCTCTCAGAATAAAATACATTCCCACGATCGACGGTTGTTTGTGTTTGTACAGGAATGTGGCAGTGAACCGGAGCAAGGTCATGAAACAATAGCTCTCACAGAGATGCTGCCTCAGACTCATGAAAGTGGGTAACAGGTCAAGGGGTGTATGTGTGGCTAAGTCTAAACCACGCCCCCTTCTCAACAGTTTTTGACCAATCAGATAGATGCACATTCTCTTTTCTAAGTATGGGTACCACTAAGGTAGCTGGCTACAGAAAACTGTGGTTTTCTAACCAAAGGGAGATCCACGTGGTCTTGATGCACGTTCAATCATCCAGGTAAGTAAATCTCCAAAAGTTCATCTGGACGTTTTCAGTGGAAGAAACGTTTGCCATCTTACCAGTGTCTGACTGTGATTTATATCTGCTGCCTGAATTCAAATTTCTCTTTTGAATTGCAAGTGATGCATTTGTGGATGTATATTTGCACTCTTTCCCACTTTGTACTGTTGGACAATAACTGACCTGTACAGACTGTTTGTAGTGCAGACAGAGAAAAGAAACATGAACAGAACTGCACAGCAGTATATTGGCAAACTTGGAGTTTTTTAGTATTATACTCCTATAAACATAAAGACTGTAAAGATAGTATATTTTTCATGTTCAGATATTATTTTAAATTTGATATTTTTTTATTTGTTGGGGTAATTTATTCAATCCTAGAATGCAATTAATGTAGATCTCCCTCCATCCCTTCTCTTCCACTTATTAACTTAGAAAGTGAGCCGAGAGCACGAACTCAGGGTGTTTAACGTCCCAGCGATGAGCTGCTCAGAGCCACACCCTTAACCTCCTAAGACCTGAACTCTTCCACAGATCCACGGGCTGATTGGGACCCGATGAATGTAGAAACAAAGAATTACTTCTTTTTATAGCACCAAATCACAACAACAGTTGCCTCAGAGCACTCAAGATTGTAAAGTAAAGATCCTCCAATGTGGACATTAAACAAATGTAAGACTGCTTTCTTGCATTTGCACAAAATCTCTAAAATTGTAAACATCCTTTCTCAGAGTGATAAGAAGTAGTTCACGCATTTATTACTTGCAGGCCAGGTTTATTTACGATGAAGAAACGCTTACTGACAACCAAAAGAGTTCACAGTCTGTGGTTACACAAGTTCCAAGGTTTTTTTCATGCTACACGCTAACTTCAACTGAACCAAGACAAGAGTGGTCAGAGCTTTGATTTCAAAAGGGTCGATTTAACTAGAAGTGAGTTTTATGGATTGGGTCATAAAAGGATGTGTTTAGTAGAGAGCCAAACAGGTAGTTTGGAGCAGGACTACAGTCCACCAGCTGTTTGTTTTGCTGCTTGGTCCATAACACAGCAGTCCGAATTACTCTCCAGATCCTATGGCAATGATGTTGGACAGGAACTGGTGGCCGATAATCAAGGGATGCTCTGAATGGAGAGAAACCAGTAGCAGAGGAGTTAAAGGCATATACTGTCCAGTTAAGTTCCATGCTGCAGGTGCACTGGTACGAAGAAGCATCACTCTGATTCAAAACCTTTAAGCTTGTCCATTAGTCTGGATGTGGAAACCAAAGCAAAGGCTCACCTGGGCACTGAGAACAGAGCAGAGCTTCTAGACTACAGTGAGCCACCAAAACACATGCTCAAGAAAAAGAAATCGCATGGTTCTCACCACAGTGGCTGTTTGTCCAGAGGATTACTTGGTGGATCTGGGTCGAGTTCAGTTTTATTTCTATAGTGCAAAACAACAACAACAGCTGCCTCAAAGCGCTTTATGTTGTAAAGTAAAAATGCTACAATAACGCAGAGAAAGCCTCAACAATCACATGTTATTCTGCTGTGAGCACTTTGGTGACAGTGGGAAGGAAAAACTCCCCTTTATCAAAATCAAATCACTTTTATTGTCACATCATGTGTGCAGCTACACTGGTACAACACACGTGAGTGAAATCCTGGTGTTCACGCTTCACAAGCAAAATATAAGAATCTGAGAATTATAAGAATAAATATATGTACAAATATAAGAGTGTATGCTCATTACTGAATGTGTGTGTGTGTGTGTGTGTGTGTGTGTGTGTGTGTGTGTGTGTGTGTTCAGAGGTCAGGAGTTGGATATTGTGCAAAACATGGCATCACAAAGAAACCTCCAGCAAAACCAGGCTCAGGGATCTGCAGCAATCAGCTGCTGTGGAAGTGTGCCAGAGATCAATAATAAGTAATGATTAAATGCAGAGTGGCATATAAACACATAGTGTTTAAGCCTAATCTTAAAAATAGAAAGGGTGTCCGTCTCCCAAACCCAAACTGGAAGCTGGTTCCACAGAAGAGGGGCCTGTAAGCTGAAGGCTCTGCCTCCCATTCTACTTTTAAATACTCTAGGAACAGCGAGTAAGGCTGCAGAGCGAGTGAGATTGTACGATATCACTCTATTGGGGTGATGCGGTGTTATGAGCTCTTTAAGATAAAATGGGGTCCTGTTGGGCGAGGCCTAAACAGCGACAATGAGCCTGCCACTGGCCTTGAGGGGCAGTTTTGCAGACGTCAGGAGGGCCATCTAGGACCGACTGAGGCTCTGCCCAGAGGACCACCATCGCTGCCTGCATGGCAGAGAAGGTTTGGTCCTCCCCTTTTGCTTGGCGCCTCCTGGACGCAAAGGGGAGGTGTCTGGCTGGAGGCTGGCTGACACAGGGGGAGGCACGGCTGCTGGAGGCGGTCCTACTGGAGCAGTTTGCAGAGGGGCTCTCAGGGGGAATGGTAGACTGGGTCAGGTGTTACTGGCCGCTGAATCTGGATGCAGCCATGGCACTGGCGGAAGACCACCTCGCGGCGCAGCTGAAGAACCGCGTGAGATCGATGCGAGGGGTGGGGTGAGGTCAGCTGGTCCCGGCCCAGAGGAGGAAACTCCCTGGGCCTGAACCAGTGACACAGACCAGAAAGAGATACTGACCAGGGCACGTTGTTCATGTCTTGCACACTAAACGAGCTGTTGAGTTATTGGGCATTAAATTTGTTCACTAAGCTGTGCCCGTGATAATTTCTGGATTTCTGTTTTTGTCAGAGCAGGTAGGAGGGGGTCGACCACCCCGTGGTCTATATCAGCCGTGAGTTCTCAGAACCTGAAGCTCGATATAGCGGTGGAGCAGGAGTGCTTGGGGATCCAGCGCTTGACTCTCTCTGCTATTACCTCCTGTGCTGCCCTTTTACCCTCTGTTTGGATCAGGACCAAATCACCAATTGGTACCTGGATGATGGAGATACGTGGCAGGGTTCAAGGGACAGCATCAGGGCTGAGACAGCTGATGCTGTTTGGACTGATTGTTTCTTCCTCTTCTTATTTTAGTAGCTCCTGGAGCCTGGAGGGGACGGATCAGTCCAAGGCTGAGGAAGTGCAGGCAGGCCGGAGTTCAGCAGAGCGGACACGTCTAATTAAATGTATAGTCACCAAAAGAAAAATAAAAAATATAAATAATATATATTATCTAATATATTTGATATATATTTCTTGTGTGAATGAGAAATCTGGCGCGTGTGTGTGGAGGTGTCGTGCCACAAAGAGTGGTCAAAAGCGTACCCACTTCACGTGTCGTTGGAGACTGAGTCAATCCTCCACCCAGCACAATAAAACGAACTAGACCGTTGAGGTGTACTAGTTAACTGTTTGCCCCATGTTAGATAACGCATCGGGCTCACACCGCTGAGTTTAGTTGTGTCTCGGTCTTTTAAGTCCCAAACACAAAAATAGTCCAAGAAAAGCCCGTGGGTGGCAATGGGTGGTTTGTTTCAGAACGCACTTACGACTTCATTCTTTAAATTATATGGTGTTTATTTCATGGAAAATATAAAACAAAATCAGATTTAACAAGTTCAAAAAAATCATTTTAAACCTCCCGTCATCCCATCTGACATTTGGCAAACAAAAAACATTTCGACCACACCTCTGCGGGGTGCTCTTAATCCTTTAATTAATGGGAGGGTCCAGAAGTTAAGAAACTCATCACTTTTCCAAAAGTAAAATAAATGACAAATGTACAGAGCAAAATGAATACAAACTTTGATTCATAAAAATTCAACAAAAATGTCCACAAGTTGTCGCACAGACACAGGTCAGTCTCTGGTTTCCATCCTCAGACCAATGGCCAGACAGAGTGGATGAATTAACACAGCTTTGCGTTGTGTGGCATCCTCTAACCACCTGGAATTCCCACCTGGCATGGTCGGAAACCCAATTTGCACTTCTCCTCTGCCAATGGTTTGTCTCCTGTCGAGGCGATGAGGGGTCACCAGCCCTCTTGTTCCCCTTCCAGGAGGCTGAACCTTCATTGCCGTTGATGCCTCTGGAGGTCGATCAGGTCTGCGCTGCTTAACACTGCTTCATGAAGCAAACAACGCACTGATCGCCATTCTGCACCTCAGTACTCCCCATGTCAAGGAGTTTGTTTTGTGTTTTGTGGTTAATCAGACTGAGCCAAGGAAACTTTCTCCCAGTTTCACTGGTCCTTTTCAGATTCAATCTGTCATTAATCCCATCATCATCTGTCTCAGGTTACCCTAGATCGTGACATTTCATAACTCTTTCCATGTCTCTCAGGTCAAGCCAGCCCGTTCCAGCCACCTGGATCTGGCCCTTTGAGCTCCACTTCTCAATAATTCAATTCAATTTTAAACCACAGCAACAGTCGCCTGAAGGCTCTTTGTATTGTAAGGTAGAGCCTACAATAATACATTCAGAAAAACAAATTAAGAAGAATAATGTAACCATTATTTGTACTTGCGGCTTGGTACCTAATCTCAGGTGGAGGTCATGATATCTCTCCCCTGAGCTAACGTCCTGGCTCCACCTCGCCATAGCATTTGTGTTGTTCCGCCATCAGTCTAGATGAGGAGTGTCAAACTTGCGGGACACATCCGACACGCCAGATAATGAGTCAATTAATAATGGCCCGTAGGTAAGTGGGCGCTCAGTCAGTGCTGCTGAGAATCCATGTAGACGGGTGGGACTTTATCTTGATGGGCGCACCATGCAGCTAATCACACGCAAAGACAGGGATCAGACCATTATGTGGGAAAAGGAAGGGGCGGATATTCCAAAGAGAGCAATTGTAGTTTTACAGGCCGTGTACACAGACACACGGGGGAGCTGGATTTAAATGTGTGTCGGGAAAAAGTGAAGAACCAAGTGAAAACATAAAATGAGGAGCATCTATAATCTGTGTAGAAAGTGTCTCTGAATGACAGAGATGCAGAAATGTGTGCATGTAGCACAGAGCCATGGCTCAGTGTCTGAATGAGTCTCACAGGTCTGAACGTGCACTGGAAGAATTTATAATTCTTCATCTGTTTGATCTGCTCATCACCACAAATGAGCACAAGCATAAATTTTGGCCTTTATCTGTATTTTAATACATTTTACAGCTTTTTCTATTGACAAAAATCTTCCTTCCATTCATACACAAAGCAATTACAGAATGAACAATTAAATGACAGAAAAGTTTATTTTTTCACTTTCTACTAAAGAAATTTCTGAGGGGTTTATCACTACTGTAATTTTACACATTTATTTCTTACAATTTAAATTTATTTTAAATGTGTGAAGAGGACTCTCCATTTACATGCACAAACTGGAGTCTATTAGATAGATATGATACAAACCACTGCAGCACAGTACCTGTAACACCTACAGCATGTTCTAATCGCTCTAACAGGATATTATGGTCGACAGTATCGAACGCTGCACTAAGGTCAAGAAGGACAAGCACAGAGATGAGTCCACTGTCAGAGGCCATAAGAAGATCATTTGTAACCTTCACTAAAGCTGTTTCTGTGCTGTGATGAACTCTGAAACCTGACTGAAACTCTTCAAATAAACCATTCCTCTGCAGATGATCTGTTAGCTGTTTGACAACTACTCTTTCAAGGATGTTTGATATGAAAGGAAGGTTGGAGATTGGCCTATAATTAGCTAAGACTGCTGGGTCTAGAGATGGCTTTTTGAGTAAAGGTTTAACTGCAGCCACCTTGAAGGCCTGTGGTACATAGCCGATTATTACAGATAGGTTGATTACGGAAGAGGATTAGGGCCACTGGAAAAAAAATCTGAGAAAAGTCAGAATTCTGAGACAAAAGTCAGAATTCTGACTTTTGTCTCAGAATTCAGGAAAAGAAGAAAAAAAAAAAGACGTGCCCACCTTTTTTTCCCCAGTGGCCCTAACCCTCTTCCGTAGTTGATCATATTTAAGATTGAAGCATTAATTAATGGCAGGACTTCTTTGAGCAGTTTTGTAGGAATGGGGTCTAAAAAACACGTTGATTGGGCAACACAGGGTTGGTAATGAAAATGAAGGAATGGGCTGCTTTCAGTGCGTATAGGGTCCGTACGCAGCAGCCCTCCAGTTAATCCATTGCTCCAAAAGTGGACTGGTAATCAGCACACACGATTACCAGTCCAACCCCTGCTAGGTGGCTTCTAGCCCATTGTTTGATGGCATTAGCGCCTGGTGTGGCCAGATAAACCTCGGCTTTAGAATAGAATAGAATAGAATAGAATAGAATAGAATAGAATAGAATAGATTGTCCCTCAGTGGGGAAATTCAGGTGTTTCAGCAGCAAAGTGACGGGCAGATCAAGCATGTAGATTCACACTAAAGTAAAGAATAAATAAAAATAAGAAATAAGAGGCCGTACAGTAAATAAGGGTAATTTACAAGATAATGAAAAATACTATACAGTTATTCAAAATAGTTTACGCAGATTCAAAAAACAGATTTAAAGAAATATTCAACTCATTAGGATTTTTTTTAAATGCACAAAATTAGCTGTATGCTTGTGCTTACAGAAAATGTAAAAACTGTGCAAATAACAGCAAGGATGTAAACAACTTATTGTGTTGAGACCAGTGATGGTTATAAAGTCTAAGAGGAGGAAGGAGCTGCGATAATGCTACTTTGTACACCTGGGATGCAGCCGGCTGTCAGTCAAAGAGCGCTCCAGTTCTGCAACAGCTTCATACATGGAGTGGGAGACATTATGCCCGGGATGTGGATCTGTACATATTTGTAAATAGTCCTTGTGGTGATGGGCTGTCATTGATGTCGAGGGTGAGTTCAACTGCTATTCCATACACCTGCATGGTTTCCTTGTGGTTGTCTTAGAGTCCCTTTATATATGTAATATGCAGGATGTATCAGAAGGAACCAGAATGCAATAGAGAATGGTTTGGATCGTAACCCAGGTTCTCTGAGTGAAACACTGTGTCTGCAGCAGGTTACTCACAAACCCTTTCAGTCAAGATTAACCAAAGAAATTGCTTCTTACATAATAACAGCATGAACTGGTTTATAGCCACCACAGCTGGAGTGTCTGAAGGAGCATCCATTTGGCCTGTGGGGCCCAGTCCCCATGTATATGGAACATGTAGGGTGGAGAGATAGACTCCACCTGAAGAAGCTGGGTTTACATGTGGCCAATCGCTCTACAGATCCCTGAGCCATCCCTCTGTCCTGAATTCAGGGCTGCTCTGAACTCCAGCTGATAAATAAACAACCACAGTGAAGAAATATGCATTAAATCAAGAGAAGAAGTGCGCATCTTTTTTCTGTTAGAGAAATGTGTCAATATATTATTTTTAGAGTTAATACAGTGACAGCTTTACCTTATATGGACTTGTAAAGTCTTTCTGAACCCAAAGCAAAGCGATGAGAAAAAGATACGTTTAAATAAATGACTAAGAAAAATAAGTGAAATAGAAAACTGAAAATCCTGTAACTGTGATGTTAACAGCACCTTTCTCAGGTCGATGGTTGTCTTTATTGGATATTTGCAATATCCCACAGGATTAATGATTCCATCATAAAATGAGTGTAACAGTCAACGTCTAACAGTGAAAATATAAATTACAGACAAACTCTTTAAACTGAGTGGAGGACTCAGTGAATCACGACACGGTTTTTTATTTTAAAGCTGTAGCTCCGTGTTTCTGTATGAGTGTGTAAAAGCACTCGTCCCATAACACAGTAACATGTTGAGAGGAAGCTCGTGTTGCACTGGAGCGTTTCTGTAGTGTCTCTGCGGTGCGCTGACGAAACACAGGTTCAGTCCATCTGGGTAAACGCAATTAAACTGAGGGCTCAATGAAAACACAACTTTAATGTAACTGCAAAAATAACTGAAAAATAATTATTTAAATTTCATTATTTTTCAATCACCTTAATTTTTAAATACGAAAAGAAATATCCAGAAACTCAACATCTTTTTTTTTTCTTTATTTGTTTGTTTGTTTGTCCCGTTGGTAAAACATAAATATTAATAAATCTGAATTCAGAACTGGACAAAAAGGTTTATGGAAACAGTCACGTGACTTTTTATTGGATTCATGTGACGAAGTAAATTTAAGGTGAGAGCGGAAAACACGTCACAGAAATACATATTCAAACATGAATATCTGTCGTAAAATATCAAAACAATATTATTGTATCTTAATCATATGGAAATTACAGGCTTATTATGATCCCAGTAGAACTAACACATCTGGGTTTAAATGCTGTTTGTACGCGTGACTGGATGTTTGAGTCGTTGAAGTTCAGCTTTACAAAAAAATACAAAACAAACAAATAAAACTGCAGAAAGTTTGTAAACAAACTTCAGGATGTCTGATGAAATAAATAAATCGGCGTTACTTGAGCAGAGGTCTCAGCTGCATCACAGCGTGCGGTCAGCTCTCTACTGACGCGCTGCTGCAGGTGGACCAGGCGCGCTCATCTCCAGACTTCACTCTCACTACATTTGCCACTTGTTGCCTAAAGACAGCGGGCGCTCCGACATTAATGACTGAGCCGCTTTACGCATTTATTCCTGAGTATGTTCGTGTTGCACCTGAAAGAAGACTCGTGATTGGGCTGTTTCGGCAACATGGTCGATAACTCGCGTGTAGCTGCTAAGTCTGTGTTGGTAAGCGTCCGGACTTCGTGTTTATTTTGTCTTTACATCCAGCTCCGTCCATGTTTTCTGCGCTCACAGAACTTTTCACCTGCGGCTCACATGTGTTGCTCTTTATGACAATCTGATATCCGACCACGTGGCTTACTGAAGGAAGCATTTGATGTGATAATATTTACGACCAACCGCTTTTCCCTTGCAGCAAAGCTGTTTCTCCTCTGGCAGCAGCCTTCCACGCCAAACACCCCACAGCCCGTATCCCGGCGCGCAGTCTCACCAGCTCGGCAGCGGCGGCATGAAACTCGAGGCTGTCATGGAAAACCTGCAGCGCCAACAGGCAGCGCGCCTCGCCCTGGAGGAGAAGCTCCGGCAGGCGGAGAAAGAGAAGGAGCTCCGCTGTATGGTGGAGTCCCAGATCCACCAACAAGCTCTGGCTTTCCGCCACTATCAGCTGGCGATGCCCGGCGCCCTCTCCGCCGGAGCTGAAAGCTCACCCCCAGGAGTGACCCCTCCTCACATGGAAGTCCGTATATGCGCCGAAGACGGGAACTCCAGCCCCGGCATCTACGTTAAAGACCGGGACGGGGAGGGAGATGACGCGGAAGAACAGGATCTCATGGACGAAGACGAGGTCGGGGACGATGTTGGGTTAAACCAGTCCTCTCTGCAGGAAGCGTGCGTGTCTCAGCATCTCAGAGTCTTCGCTCCCCACGGTCACGCAGACTCTTCATCGTTGCACGCCGCGTCGCAGCACCACGAGTGGACCTATGAGGAGCAGTTCAAACAGGTAAGCCAGCACTGACCCGCTGAACGCTTCGCCCTCCTGAGCTCGCTCTGCCTCCGTGGAGCTTTCAGGTGTTTGTAAGCGCGACATGTTTTCATTTATTGAAACAAACACACGTTTGATTTTGTATGGAAATAGAAGACTTTAATGTGTGTGTGTGTGTGTGTGTGTGTGTGTGTGTGTGTGTGTGTGTGTGTGTGTGGCTGTCTGGGCTCACAGCATGTTCCACTCTGTAGTGTGGTGCAGCTTCAAACTTCACAGTTTCCGCTGTAAAAGCTTTTTCTGAGCACACGCACCTGCGGAGGTGTTTCACACAGTTTGTTCTGAAGCACAGAAGTAACCCACAGCTTTGGATGGTCACTGGATTTATTACATTTACATTTAGTGACTTTGAAAATATTTATATTATATAATATGAATAATATCCAACCAGAAAAAAGGCTGCATCAGCATAATGCACAACATAACTGATGGGTTTGTAACCACAGGGATTCTAAGTCCTCATATTTTGTTAAATGAGTTGATTCTGCAGAATCTTTGAAAATAATATTTTAATAAGTAACAAATCAGTTCTTAGATATAAAACATCAGATTGTGTTTATGCTTCGTTAGCAGTTACAGATGAGTCGTTATATTTTGTTGCTTCAGTCACATCTGTCCTCTCATGGACTGAGTGATTGTGGATGTTTCAGGTCAGCTTTTGCTTACGATGGATCATCCACAGCTTTGCCTAAATATGACGCACATTAGTGCATTATGCTTCACATTAAAGGACGAGAAACAAGAGCGTCTGTATGAAGACAGCTGTGTGTGGAGGACGGTGACCTGACGCTCATTATTCAGCTTTTTGTTTATGTGACTACAGATTTTATTTTAATATCACAGAATAATAATATTGATGTTTCAGATCAGGTATAGAGTAAATCTTCAATCAGGTTATTTAAGAAAAACATTTATTTGTTATAAATTCTTTGTTTTCTGTAAATTCATGCATGTGTGGCCACATCTGCGTAATGTTGTTTCATTATTGTGGAGGTTATTCGTGTGTAATCGTTCAGTTACGGGACAATCAGCTGATGGTTGTGTCTGCAGACAGAGTGCAGATGACATGTTCAGTGTGCTCAAAGCTGAGAATCAGAACCACAGGCGGTAATGGAGATGTGGGACGAATATAACGGCTCACTGAGGAGAGAAAGGTCAACGTCACTTATATTTGTACTGTTTTACTTTAAATAGTGTTTAGCACAAACGATGCTGACGGGCAGCTGTTCAATTTGAACTCTTAACTACACAACAGCAGACAACATGAAGCAGAATCTATAGAGATGAGTCAGAAAAATATAAGAAATTCCTGAGATACAAGAAGTTGCTGAGCAGTGCTGAAATAAAAAGATGTGAGGCACAAAGAGAGAGATGTCGCACAAAGTTTAGAAACTCAGACGTGCCAGAAGCTGCACTGTGGAGTTTTCCCGTCTGGCGCCCACACAAGAGTTCTGGGATTTCCCCGTCTGGAAGTCGAGTCACTGCCACGCTATTACAAAACAGAAATCACACGACACTCCGGGCTTTCTCTTCTAAATGCTCACAGTCTTAAACATGTGAGACGATGTTTTTGCCTGGTGATCCTGTCATAATCCTAAAACTACATTTTTATATGTGCTAATATAAACACAAGCTTCTATAAACACATTTTTAATAACACAGCAGAGTCGTGCTGTGTTACTGCACCGAAGTCAGTCATGACTTTACCGTCACAGCTCTGCACGCGGACACAAACACAACAAAACATTTCTTCCTTTGGCTACAACCAGGTGATGTCAGGTCACGCGCTCGGAGGTGGAACGTGATGGAGCACAGCTCTGCAGGAGTGTGCGATTATCGTGCAAAAGCATCAGCACAGACACACAAATCTAGTCAAGAAGTGAGAATGCTGTTAAAGCCGAGTGATCGCAGCCGAGCAGGTAACAGCAGCAGCGACGAGCAGTCAGACTCTGGTGTGTCATAAACTGTGGTGATCACTTTGAAGCCTCTCGCTCCATCTTTGCTGAGAGGAAGAGCCGCTCATCAGTAAAGTGTTGCTGTGCAGCTGTAGCCTGATGTTAACCAGTGATTGTGTCACAGGGTAGAGTCAAAGTACTCCAACAACTGTCTCTGTCAAGTATACAACTCACTGCATTCATTCTGACATATTATGTTTCCAGACATTTGACTCTATGAGACAGTGGACAGGACAGTGTGCAGTGTGACAGTGGGAGAAGGCACGCAGTGAAGAGTGGGCTTCACCACTGTGGCTCAAAAGGCTGCATTATTTCAATAAAAATAACAAGTAAAGTGTAATCATTACTTTTTGTATTACACATGCAAAACATCAATAAATTACTTTTTTTGTATGTGTAATGCAAAAATAGTTTATTTTTTAAAATATTTGAATTATTTGGTTTCAAACAGACTCTTCACAGCATGTCACACACACAGATGTTAAAAACACTCCTTTGTTCTGATGATGATGAACCAGCAGAGCTCATCTTCCTGTAGTTTCTTTGAATCTCAATCTGGTGCTGAGGGGCGCGAAAACCTAAAGACCTGAAGAAGAAACACGTACGCAACGAAAACCAGAACTCCACAGGAAGCTGCAGGATGCACCGTGAGATAAGAACCATGTTTCCCAGTTTACTTGGATCTGGAGTTTTGTGCCACGTGCACCAGCAGAGGACAGAAAGCTTGTGTTGAAGTTTCTCGTGCATCTCTGGAATCTGATTTTTAAAAATCTTTGTGTGTTTATTTGTGTATTCATCATAATATCTAATTACTGTTCGGGACTTGTTTTAATATCTGATTTAATAAACTGATCATTGATTTTTTCACAGGAAACGATAAAATGCAACAATTTTTTCTCCTTTCTTTTAATACTCAAAATCTTTACATGTACAAAAAGCATTAATTCAATTAAGAATAACAAGTGAATAATGACTTTGTGTTAGTTTATGCTTGGAGAGCTGCTCCTCAGGCTCTTGGTTAAAATAAATAAATAAATAAACAGCTGCAGGACAGGGGTTGTGGAACGAGCTCCGTCTGTAGTATCATTTCAATCCCGTCTTCCTGGCATTTAAATCAACCATGAAACTGTCCATCTGCTGATCATTTGTTAGTGTGAAACCTTTAAGTCACAATTCATACAACCGGCAAAGGTGAAAAAACAACGACGACATGATTTTTGAAAAGAACTAACCAAATATATCCTTTCTGTTTACAATTACTGTGTTTGGTTTCTCACCTAATTTTTCCAGTTTTTTCACTTATATGAATACAAATAACAGCCTCTTAGTATTTAACATCATATTTAGCATATTTTTAGTAAACACAATACTCATATGTCAGGGTTTTGAGCTTTTTGTGAGTTGAGGAGTTATTTTTATTTTTATAGTCTTCTGATGGTGGTTTGATTATTTGTTCCTTTGTGCGTTTAGTTGTCCCGTCTTGTACATTGGCCTTTGTTTTGTTGGTTCCCTTTGGTGACGCCTCCTGTATCGCTCGGCTCTCTCTTTGCTCTCTGTGGTCTGATCTCCCCGTTCAGTTGAGCCAGCTTATTCTTGTCTCCCAGCTCAGTCATGTCCCCATGTTGCTGACCTTTTTGTCTGTGTCTAGTTTGTATGTCTTTGTCTCTGCCTGTGTTATGTTTCCTGTTTTATTTTGAAAGTCCCTTGACACCTTCAGTTTTGCTTCCTTTTTCTCGATAGACTCTGTTCAGCTGTGTTTTCCCAGTTTTACCTTATTTTGAGGTGTTCGATCTATATTTAAGTTCATTTCTACTAAACCTAAGTTGCCGTTAGAGTTCAGTGTTTTTTAGATTCCTCTTGTGTTTTCTACCCCTGTGTTCAAGTTTCTCTTTGTGTGTTTCATGTCTGCATGTCTTATGTTGTTCATGTTTTCATGTCTGTTTCCCGTTTTACTGTGAAAGTTTCTGTCCGGTGTGCAGTGTGTCTAGTTTTGCTTCCCCTTGTCTCGTTAGGTCTGACTTGTCCCAGCTGTTCCCCATCCTCTCATTGGTTGTGTCCAAATTCATGGGCTGCATCCTCCTGAGGCCACATTTGTAGACCAATTACGTCACAGCGACGCGCCGAAGGCTGTCCAAATTCGTAGACTCCTCTGAATGCAGCCGACAAATGTGTCCTCCTTTTCCCCGAATTTGAAGGATGGGTCGGGTGTGTCCTTCGTGGCCCACCATATCCCAGAATTCATAGCGCGGCCCAGCCAAGCTCCAGTTTCCAACAATGGCGGCCGCTACTAAGTTTTAAAATTACTCTTACTAATCTTTCTGGGTCACAAAATAAACTTTTAACAGATTTTCAGGCGAGAAAGTAGCTGTGTAAACATCAAATATCTGCTCGGTTTATCAAGATATCGCATATTTGCAAAAGTGCTTCGACGTTTTCGGAGACGTCTGCTACCCACCAGCTCGATAGCTCGCCGGGAGCTCGAGGGTCACTGATGCGGCCGAGAACGGCACAACTCCCGGCACATCATTTTCACATCACCGCGGAGTTTCGCTACTCAGGTTAAACGTAATATATAAGTCACTTAGACAACCTAAAAATGTTATTGTTGGGCTGTGAATGTCATGTCATTCGTTCCATTGTGTGAACTCTTTTCTGTTTCCATTGTGCTGTGGATGGTGAGGTTGTTTGTTTCCAATTCACAGTTAGCATTTTCTTAGCTATCAGTAAGAATATCCACAGAATATATTTTTCATCTAAGGTATACCTCTCCCTGGGTATAACTCCCAAGACAAATATGGTTGGGTTTAGTGGAATATTTACTTGTAGGATTTTCTCTATTTCTTCTTTGATTCTTAACCAGAAACCTTGGATTATTGGACAGTCCCAAAAGATATGTGAATGGTCTCCATTCCCACATTTTCTCCAACATAGATCTGCATTGAGTTCCTTACAATATGAGGAGATAACAAGAGGTGTATTAAAACATCTCATTTTAAACTTCCAGTCAAACTCTCCATAATTGATTACTTATTCCCATGTGACAGGTTTTACACAGCTCTTCCCATACATTATCAGTAATAATAATATTTAGTTCCCATTTCTCTTTAATATGGCCTGGATTTTGGCATGACTCATTTATCAGCCTTTTGTAAATATGAGAGACATGTTTCTTAGTTGGGAGATGTTTTTCTATAATGTTAATAAAGTATTCTTCTATGCTGTTGGGAAATTTATTGATCAGGTCTCTTTCTTTGTGGTTTAGGATATAATGTCTTATCTGAAGGTATAAATCTTTAGGAGGAAGTTGGAATTGTTCTTGGAGCTGGCAAAATGATTTGAGCTCTGTTCCATTAAATAACTGATTTATTGTGTAAAGGCTGCATTGGTCCGTCTACTAAAGCCACTGTCCCACTCTATATTGCCCCTCACTGGCCCCCCAATGTTTTCCTTATCGTTGGCCACACCTTCACGGTATGTTTTATTCAATCCTTCTCTATTTTTAGGTTTTTGATCAATTTTGCATCAATGAAGGGTAATGTTAATAAGGGTACATTCTTAGCTGTGCTTTGTTCTATCTGAACCCAGTTTCCTGGTCATTTCTTATCCACGCCACCTCTGCGTTTAGCTGTGCAGTCCAGGAATAGTATTTAAAATTTGGCAGTCCCAGTCCCCCCTTTTCTTTTGAGGTCAGCAAAGTTTTAAGTCATATTCTGGGTCTCTTTTTGCCAAATGAATGTGGAAATTTGTTTATTTAACATACTGAAAGTAGACGCCGGAACTCTTACCGGCAATGGTTGAAATAAAAACAAAAGTCGGGGTAAGAGATTCATCCTCACCACTTCGACCCTTCCAAATAAAGAGAGGGGTAGAATATAATAATGAATTGCACTTATATAGAGCTTTTCAAGGCACCCAAAGCGCTTTACAATGCCACTATTCACTCACTCTCACATTCACACACTGGTGGAGGCAGCTACAGTTGTAGCTACAGCTGCCCTGGGACAGACTGACAGAAGCGAGGCTGCCATATCACACCCTCTGGCCGACACCAGTAGGCGGCAGGTGAAGTGTCTTGCCCAAGGACACAACGACCAGGACAGAGAGCCCGGGGATCGAACCGGCAACCTTCTGGTTACAGATGCGCTTCCCAACCCCCTGAACCACAGTCGCCCACGTACAATATCCCATCGTGATATATCTTTCTTTATTTGTCCAATGACTTTGTTATAATTAATTTCATACAGTTGCTTAGGTTTTGCTGTAAGTGTAATTCCCAGGTATCTGAATCCCTGTCTAGGCCAGCGAAAGGAAACCCTTTCATTTAATTGCATAGGCCATTCTCCAGATATCATCATTGCCTCTGATTTATTTTCATTATTCTTATATCCTGAGATTGACCCAAACCTGTGTAGGCACTCCATGAGTGCTGGGATGGAAAGAAGTGGGTTTTTAATAAAAAGTAAAATATCATCAGCAAAAAGAGCTATCCTATTCCTCCTTCATCCTCCAATCCTTGGATTTGCGCATTACAACGTATGGCCTCAGCCAAGGGTTCGCAAAGGGGATGGGTGACAGTGGGTCCCCCTCAGAACAGCATCCATTAACCCTGACCTTTGACCTAGGCTCTTTATATAGCGAGTTGATCCATGTAACAAATGTTTCTCCAAATCTCATCGTTATCAATGTTTGTTCAAGGAATATCCAGTCCACTCGATCGAACGCCTTTTCTGCATCCAGACTGAGGAACATTGATGGCATTTCATCTCTTTCTGCTATTGACTGTAGATTTAGGGCCTTGCTTATGTGATTAGTCCCCTTGGCGGCCGCTGATGAATCCAGTCTGATCACTTTTCACTAATTTCTTTATATAGTTTTGGATTCTATTGGCTATGGATGGATGTATGGATGTTAAAGTTTTGTAGTCCACACACAGGAGACTCATTGGTCGATAATTTGTACAATCTTTTCCTTCTTTATGTAGAACTGTAATAATTGCTTCTGACCATGACTTTGGGATATCTCCTGAAATTAGAGCACAGTTATATACTTTGCATAATATGGGAGTAAGTTCGTTCGTGAATACTTTATAATACACTCCAGCATATCCATCTGCTCCTGGTGATTTATTGTTTCCTAATTTGGCTATAGCTTCTTTTATTTCACTAATGGGGTGCTAGTTTTATTGCTTCAGCGTTTGACAATTTAGTTAATTTGAGAGCACTCAGAAATTTTGTACTATTTTCCTTCTGTTGTTCTTGAGCCTCTCCCTTGTATAACCCTTTATAGTATTTTGCAAAAGCATTTGATATTTCCTCAGGTTGTGTTTCAATACAATTGGTCTCTGGGTTTCTAATTTTAGGAACTATACAAGTGGATTGAGTCTTTCGGAGTTGGAATGCAAGTAGCCTGCGAGCTTTATTTCCCATTTCATAATATTTCTACGTATCTAAGATTGTCTTCTGCTTTGTTTGTTAATATCTCATCTAATTGTTGTTTTGCATCTTTTAGCTTTTTAAATATGTCATCTTTACCGTGTTGTTTATGTTCCTTCTCCAATCTTCTTTTTCATTTTCTAGTTCTACCTGTTTTGCAAGCCTTTGTTTCTTCATTCTGGCTCCAATAGAGATACGTTTTGCCCTTATTGTGGCTTTACTGGTATCCCATGCTATTGAGGCAGAGATACTACTATCATCATTTAATGCAAAGTATTCAGATAGAGCAGACTGTACTTCCTGTTTGACCTGTGGGTTTGTTAACAATGAGACGTTCAGTCTCCAGTGTTTAAAATAATCAAACATATCATATATATATATATATATATATATATATATATATATATATATATATTCCCATATCAGTGTTCACAGTAACTGGGCTATGATCAGATATAGTAATTGATTGAATTGTTGTCTCTTTTGCCCTGAATGGCTCTTTTTTGGACATACAGAAAAAATCTATTCTTGTGTAGCTTCCATGCACATGAGACATGAATGTGAAATCTTTATCCGTAGGATGTTGATGCCTCCACACATCTACGAGTCCCAGTTCTGCCATCATGCCTGAGAGACTTCTAGACATTTTGGACTGGGGTCTTGTTATTGCTGGTGATCTACCTAACTTATTCCTTAAAACACAGTTGAAACCCCCCCCCCCATAAGTAGGGATGGGTACTGGGTTCTGATGACATAAACGGTAGTAACCAGACCAAAAAGCAGCGCACATTTCGGTGCTTTTTTCTCCCTGAGATGTGATACACTTTGGATTCTAGCCAATCATTTTACGTTTCCGAGGATAGTAGGCGGGTCCAGGTACGTACGTTCTTTTAGAGCAGAGCTACAGATTAAAAATGCCCAAGGTGAAGCGATCAAAGTCTGGCTGTACTTCACAGCAAAAGATGCAAACTCAGCAGCTGCAACAACTGCTTTAAGCTGATACTGTGATACTGTCAAAGGAGGTAACACCTCAAATCTGATGAAACACCTGGCAACGCATAGCGTTTTTTTAAAAGCCGAGAAATGCGCCGTATTTGATAGCTTGCTGCGAGACCTCACACCGAGCACATCTACTGCGGGTGTGGTGCCTGTTATCGACCCGGAGTTAGCAACATCCCCCAAAAACCCGAAGAGGAGAGTCCTGGCCCCTAGCCCTGCCAGTGTAGCAGAAATGATGATGATGATGATGCAGCAGCAGCCGTTCTTCTCTGCGTGAGTAGCTTAATGTTGTTCGTGTGTAATTTACGTTGAGTAGGCTAACCACGTTATTACATTAATGCATGTAAGGTGAACTAGCAAACACCATCATAGCTACATGCGGCTGTCTTCTTGTTTGATGGCAGATACTCCCTTCACCCTGGACAAAAAGGCTAAAATGACCAAAGAAAAAGTGGAAAACAGTTAAACATGAGAGGTTTTTGGACAAAGTTTGTGTTTTTTCCATTGTTTAAGCTGCTTCCAGCCAAGAGTGATACCATATATGCCCCATAGCTGCAGAAAAGGCTAACATTGTTATCTTTTTACAAAAAAACAGCTGAACATGAGAGGTTTTTGGACCAATTTTGTGTTCTCCATTCTTTAAGCACCGGTTTGAGCACCGTTTAAGCACCGGCACCGTTTCAAAAGTACCGGTTTGGTACTGGTATCGGATAAAACCTAAACGATTCCATCCCTACTCATAAGTAAGAGTCCTTCGCCTTTATCTGCCATAAGAGATGCAACCTTTCTAAAGAAATTCGGGCAATCTTCATTTGGAGCGTATACATTTAAAATTGTCATTTTTAAGCCTCCGATTTTTCCAATTACCATAACATAACGACCTTAACATAACGACATAACGAAAGGATAGCAACCCCTCTCTTCTTCCCACTCTTGCAGGATGCACTATATACTTGCTCGACCCATTCTCTTTTCAATTTAACATGTTCTATTTCAGAGAGGTGAGTTTCTTGAATCAGGGCTACAGAGCACTGCAATCTCTTTAGTTGACCTAAGATTTCTTTTCTCTTAATTGGGTTATTGATTCCTTTTACATTATAGCTAACAAAGTTCATATATATCGCGTTCTCTATATAATTGGATATTCCCCTTTGTATTCCAGTATGTACCGAGTATATATATACTTAGTCTGTAAGAGAAAATGTGAACTCAGGTCTATATGTCAGAGAGAAAGAAAACTTATCGCTAAAAAAGAACAAGATGTCCATCCTTCCAGTTTGGTACGGGGAAGAGAAGTGTGACCCTGTTTCTCTGTGGGAAAAGTGCTTAATGCACAAATAACCAATATTACACTATTGTGTATAAGAGGTCTTAGTAAGTGTAGTCCACTCATATTAATCCTAAGCATGACCGCCGCCCAGACTAAAATATAACTTTCTGAGATCAGTGACATTTTACTACCCAAAATGAATTCCCGTCTATATTTGGTGTATGTGGTGTACTTCTTACTTTTTTGTCTCCATTTTTTTTCTCCCCCTTTTCCACACACTTTCAAATCACTGTGACGTTTAGTTCATTTAATGTCCTTCCTGCATGAGGACCCTGAGTCCGAGATGGCCAACGCCGCCTCCCTTTGCCTTCTCCTGTTGTTTCTCCAACCTTCTTTCAGCTCTTCTTCGATGTGCCGTCTTTCTCTGCGACCTATTTCGACTCCAATCTCTTTCAACTGTTGCGCAGCCTCTGTTAATGTTGCAAAGGTCTTCTCTCCAGTGTCCAGTTTTATTCTCAGCATCACTGGGTTCAGACATTTTGCTTGCACGTTTTTTCCTTTAAGTTGTTTGATAACCTCGTATACTCTAGCTCTCTTCTTCTGTAGGTCAGGCGAATAGTCTTGGTCAAGAAAGATCCGCTTATCTTGAAAAAAGACTTGCTTCTGGCTCCATGCTTGCTGTATGATCTTGTCTTTTATTCCTGCGTCTAGGAATCTCACTATTATCGATCTAGGAGGCGCCGCAGGGTCTGTAGGTCGGGGGCCAAGTGAGCGATGCGCCCTCTCAATCTTAATATCCATCTCCGTTGGAAGTTTCAGTGATCCTCGGAGCAGCTCGCTGACAAATCCGATCATATCGTGTCCTTCACTTCCCTCTGGGATCTGAAAAATCCTGATATTGTTGCGTCTCAATCTGTTTTGCAAGTCATCGCATTTAGCGGAGGTCCAGGTCTCGTGGATCAGGTATCTCAGCGCCCTCTGGTGTTGCATAAGCGTGTCTTCTGTTGCGCTAATTCTTTCCTCCATTCGTCCGATTCGCTCTTCATGTTTAGCAACGTGGTCTCATATATCCGTGACCGCTTGCTCCAGTCTTTCGAGCGACATCTTTGTGTGATTGTGTCCCTCTTGATTCTCTTTACGTAGCTTTTTCAGTTCTTCTAGTAGCATTAGCTCTGGTTGTTCCTGGCTATCGTTAGCGGCGTTTAAGCTAGCTGGGCTGGGAGGCCTCTGTTTATCTTCTGTTTCCTTCCAGCTTTGTTCAGCGTTCTTTGATTTTTGTTTGTAGTCATCTTGTATACCTATACCTTGTTTACCTGGTTATTTTGTTGCCTACTAAATTACTACTACTTGCCTTGTGTGGCGGGGCTTCGTCGTTTTGCTGCTTAGTCCAACATGGCGTCACCGGAAGTCCTATACAGCACTTTTCTACTCTGAGTACTCAAAGTGCTTTACACAACTTGCCTCATCCACCCAAACAGTTTTTCCTACGCTCTTTCTCTCTGACATTCACACTCCGATGGACGAATCGCAGAGTGACTTGGCGTTCGTATCTTGCCCGAGGATATTTGCCGTGCAGAAATGTTCCTCATCAGCATTGAATGGATTAATATTACTTCTGTTTATGTTTAAGGTTAAGCTAATTTTAAATACTTTATTTGATTTAATGTCCAACAATGTCCGAGTTCTATAAATCATGCTTCTTATAAAACGCGTTTCTACTCTACATGAAAACTTAAAGTGTTTATAGAACATTCATCCATTCACACCACCACCTTTATCTAGGCCTCACTGTTCTCTATCTGACAGCTACACTCGGATGTATTTGTATGATTGGGAGAGCTACTTCAGGGTCAGGATCTCAAAGATCCTTTGGCATGCAGACTGAAGCAATAGCCAGAGATCAAACCACCGAGTTTCCCATTATTACAGTAGATGCTCTACCATTCAGGCTACAGCCACCCATAAGCTGAGAAACACAGGGCTACGTCTTGACTCTGTGAAAGTATCTAAACTCAGTAGCAAAAACAAAATATCAGATGAATCAGACAAAGACTTGAGCAGCGTTTGACATGGTTAACTGTTAACATCAACACCCGGTCAAACTTATTAGATTCAGACCTTCTCATAGATGCTAATCTGAAAGCACTGGTGATGCTTGCACCAGGTAGACTTGCCTGTTTTATTAGATCAGATATGGCGTCCCGGCTTCATCATCATCAGAGCTCTTCTTGCTAACGTATTAAATGAGCAATTAACAACTTCTTCACGCTTCTCTACATCATACATGGTGGCCAAGGTGGCTACCAAGAGGAAAGGCTGTTACGATGATAAATCACTGAAGCCTGTTTACTTGCTAATGCTAGCTGTTTCCAAACAAAGTGTAGATGGTAACTGAGCTCAGAGCAGTGATGGCACAGTGAGCAGCAGCCTGCAGACGATGGCAGTAATGTAAAAAACGAGGATGCAAGCAGGTGGAGAGCTTTATGGGAGAGTGGACAGCTGATCACCTTCTGTGCAGTTCTGATGACCCTCTGAAGTGTTTTCTTATCGGTTGTTGTGCAACAAGCGCACCACACAGGGATGGCGTGCACCAGCACACTCTTGATTGTGGCTCGATAGGACACTAGCAGGTCAGTCTGCAACCTGTTCCATCTCAAAACCCTCAGGAAATGGGCTCCAGTGGACAAAGGTGGGTCCACTGGAGACCCAAGACCCAAGAGTTCTGACAACAGAGCTGTTATCAGGGGAGAATTTTGATTGTTCTCTCATTTAAGCTACAGTCGTATTTTTAAATGGTTATACAAAACAAAAAAACAAACACCAGAGGCATTGGCTGCATTTTTAGATAAATAGTTGCATATAATTTTATTGTTTTCAAAATTTGTGCATGAGTTTTAAAATGTACAATTTCTATTTGCATCTCAAGTTATGAAAATCATTCCCTAAACATGTTTGTGGTTTTCACAGTAAAACAAATATAACTACGACTAGGATTTTATGTTAGTGTGTGATGCAGTACATAGAATCAAAATTCATATGTGTAATGTAACTGAAATGTTTAATTTTGTGGGCTACAAAAAATAATGAAGTTATAGACTATATCTATATGAAACGTGTATATTTACTGCATTTGAACCATATGTAGCACCTGCAGATGTGTTTTAAAAAAGGCTTTGATCTCGCCACCTCGTTTGATTTTCATGCCACCCTAAGAAGATTTCTCTAGCTCCACCCCTGCACTCGACTGTTAGAGAAGAATAATGCACTGTGCCACCAAGCAAAAAGTACCACTTTACAATAAGACTCCCCTTATAGATGGCTAATAAATAGTTTATAGCTATATTATTAATTAATCTGTAAATGCTTTATAAACTATTATTAATGGTTTATTATGCATTAGTTAAGGGTGAGAAGAGAAAAAACTGGCCGGTTTCTTGCCAAATAGTGAGACAAATGTGTTCACCTATATATTTCATCTAGAGTTGCTATATTAAACATTTCAGACTAAGTTACTATCCTGTAAGCACAATCAGCATTTGTAAACATATTTTTTATCATATAAAATTGTACTTCATAAATGCATTATAAATATCCATAACTATCAATCGGAGCTTTGTTGTAAAGTGTAAAGCATAACACCATTTATTTATGACTACTAAACATTTATAAATGACAAATGGGAGCCTTGTTGTAAAGTTTAAAACATGTCAGCATTTATTTATGATCAACAAACATTTCTAAGTATTACTTGGCATTACTATAAAAAGTATAAAGCACCAACAGTTATTTAGTATTGCTAAACTATACAAGCATTTTAAAGATAGCTAAAACTATATTAAGGAAACCAATCCCATCCCTAAATTCACCACTGGCATAAAACAAAGGAAAATTATAATAATTATAACATAATAAATTATTATACCTTAACTGAAACTGCACAGCTGTATTATTTACTCTACACACATTAATACAAATCAAAATATTAAAATAAACCCAATAAAATAAACTAACAGGTAAATCTCTTAGTTGTGTGGAAACTCAACATATACGTGAACAGATCTTTGAAAAACGGTTGGTTTTGCAGATCTTTGCTTCAGTTCAATATGCTCAAAACAAACAAAACCACTTAGAACAAATTAGGGTTTCAGACAGATTTCCCTCTTTAAATTGGAAGCAAAGTACCAGCTGCCTTCATACCTTCTATTTTGTTTTTTACTTCATCACTGCCTTGAATTGCAGCCTCACATCGCTTAGCAAAAGCTAGTACCGTCTCTCCACTAGTTGGACAGTAGCTCTTGGTAAACATTGGGGACCGCGATAGCAAGCTCCCCAACTGATGAAGTGGACACAACAGTGTTCCTGTTGAGCCCATGCTTCTGGAAAGCTTTGGTCATGGTCTTCGTCTTTGGAAATGTCTTGAGGAGGGATTTGTATCGCTGCACAATGTCATTTGGCGTTTGAACTGAAAATGAAAACAAAGCAAATAATTAGAAAAGCAAATGCACAAAGCATACTAATCTATATATATACACACACACATAGACAGATATGTATATATGATGTAGCAAACACAGAGTAGTTTTTAGAACAAATTAAAATCATAATACTATGTTTTATGTCACATTTATAGTATCCTCTTCTGTAAAATCTTCTCTTCCAAAATGTTTTGCTCACCACGCTGCCGGAGCTTCTTCCAGTCCTTCTTGGGTTTCTTGACTCTTGAATGCTTTTTCTTGTATTTGTGCTTTCGCTTCTTTGGGGATGAAGATGAGGATGACCACACAGACGATACAGATGAAGATGCGGAAGATGAATCTGAGTTTTCAGAACCCTTCGAGGAAAATGGATTATTGAATGGTTCGATATTTTACACCACTCAGATTACACTGAGTGACAAAGATGTGCAGAGTAGCTGCTACTTCAAAGTCCTCTGTTTTTCGATTACACAATTGATGATTTAGTCAGCTTATGTGCTTAAAAAGAATGAGGATTTTGTTAAAGAAAATCATCATGTGAATAAAGTGTATTAAAAAAATATTTTAGTAATCGAGTATTCTATTATTCCATCGACTAATTGAGTAATTGGATAAGAAATACTTTTGCCTCATTAATGAGGAAACAGGTGTTTGAAAATGAACTGCTTATTGGATCATGTTCATCATCTGTCAAAAAACAGCATCTAGTGTCTAATGCCATACGAAAAAATAAAAACATTTAAATGCAAAAGTAAATAAATAATGTCAAGTGTAGTAAAGTCAGATAAAATAACTTCTTGGACGGCTTTCTTCCATTAGCAGGAAGCAGAAATACGTGTGTGTGTGTGTGTGTGTGTGTGTGTGTGTGTGTGTGTGTGTGTGTGTGTGTGTGTGTGTGCTGTAAACAGCGACGACGATGATGTTGATAATGATTCACTGACCAATCCTCACTGGCTCAGTATTTCTGGCTCAGTTTGTACATTTTAGTTGCCTGTGGGGGAAAAAGATTTCATTCATAAATTCTGATAACATTTCATTAATATAATGTTTGATATTTTTTAACTTTAAATCTGAAAAATAATGTTACGAAAGCCTAGAAATAAATATGGTCTAGTACACAAATCTAAATATTATGTCAGGCTGAGTTAACAGGGCCTCATTACTTACGTAGCTTTACTTTCTTACTGTGTAAAACACAGAGTGGTGGATGGAGCAGCTGCGAGGTTCACTTCTCTTCACGTCTGTTTGTTGGTGGTTTAGAGAAGGACTCCAGTTTTTTTCCCAGTAAAGCTTTTAATGGTGATTATGGGGATGGTGCTGCTGTTATGGACACTAGAAGAAGAAGCTGTGGTGCAGAAGCACAGTTGTGGAGGAGATGATGGAGTTGCATGATTCTCACATTGGAGGAAAATTAGGAGGAGGACGGAGCAGCAGCAGTGGGAGTGACCGAAGAATCAGATGTATTAAACAACAAGTTGAGCTCATCAGCTCTTTTCACATCAGATAACAGTGGCTGTCTTTTCCTTTTATTGTATCTTTTATTGTATCTGTTCTTCTGCTCATGTTGTACCTGTTTGAGCTGTTCTGTCACCATCTCTAAAATTTCTCTGGTTGAGGATGCTCTTTATGTCACTTGGCGTACAGTCTTTGTAGGTATGATGGTGCCTCTACAGAAGTTTAAGTAAGTTGTTCTTACTGTCCATACAGTCCAGTCTGTGCATGTAAAGCAGGGCCTTCGAGCTTTCAAAGGCATCAGGTGTCCATTTTTGGACTGTAAAATTATTTGCAGGCTGTCTGTGACGAAGGGGTTTTAACACGAATGCAGAAAAACCGAGTTGTGGTCGGACCTTCTCAGTGGTGCTATGTCAGTAGCTCTGTAAGCGTCTTTGACACTGACGAGTCAGCTATTATATTTTCTCTGACACGGCAGACAACCAATTGTGTGAATCCACTCAGGTGGGAGAGAGGGAAATGTGATTGCAGTCTCCTTATATTATGAAGAGTGGATGACACGGGATTTTGGCTGTTTCCTTGGGTGGAATATACACAGTTATTGTCCCAATATGACTGAATTCTCATACGTCAGTATCAGGACAACACATCTTCTTTTTTTACTTTACGGAGCAGCAAACAACGTTTCCAGGTTAAATGAAGATTTGCTCTCCAGCTTATTTATTTATCTGTTTTTATCTGTTTATACCAGGGAGTCAAGTACTTGTGATCTGATGCTTTCTTTTTCCAAGAAGCCACAGTATCTGTGGTCACACAGTGAAGATGCTGTTATAAAGATATTCACCTTCTGTGGAAGCAGAGCTCGGTGCACGGTGTTGGCACACGGCAATGAAAAAGGTAACACTGGACAAATGACAGTTTTAAAGTTCCCCACTGCTCTGTAATCCATTACGGTGAATTTTATTAAAAATGATCAGACAAACACTTCAGGGAATGCTGTTAAATGCAGAGTGGTGGGTGGGTTGTTTTGCATTTTGAGAGAAGCAAATTGAGTCTAAAAATAGATCACAGGCGCCGTTGTTACCAGCCCCACTTAGGTGTTAGAGGTTCGAGTTATTATAGGTTGGTTATTAATTATGCTTTGGACTTCACAAACGAGACTTTGGAGAATGTCTTGAGTTTCATCTAGTATAGTTAAGGTATTGCTTCCTGTCAGTGAGCAAATCAAGACCCTGTTAAAGTCTTTGGTGAAGATTTTTCTTCAAATTGTTATATATGGTGTAAATGTTTGTGTGTGCATCCAGCACTGTTTAGCTCAGTATTCAGGATGGATGGTTGTATGACAGGTTACTGTTTGCTGAATAACTCGCCAGCTCACTCAGTTTGGAAACTCTCATTGTAGTTTGTTAAACACTGATTTATGATAAGCTAGGACTGGGCGATATGGCCCAAAATTCATATTAAGGCTGCTCAATTAATCGAATTTTAATCTCGATTACGATCTGGGCTTTCAACGATCATTAAAAATGACTGAGCCGATCATTAGCCCCTCCCTCGTGCTTTACTCTCGCGCTGCTCCATGTGGCAAATCGAGCGCACCTCTCTGCATTTCGAACACGTGTCACAACAATTAAGAGCAGCGGTCTCCAACCTTTTTTGTGCCACGGACCGGTTTATGCCCGACAATATTTTCATGGACCGGCCTTTAAGGTGTCGCGGATAAATACAACAAAATAAAACTAGTACCGGTACCGATTTATTCATAACACACGTGAAAAGACCCAGGAAAACCGAGTTAAAGATAAAAACGATAACAAAATAACGCTGAAAACCGATAAAAACCCTGAAAACTATACATTTCACACCTGAGCCTCAACTCTCGCGACCCGGTACCAAACGACTCACGGACCGGTACCGGCCCGAGTCCCGGGGGTTGGGGACCGCTGATTAAGAGGACCTGAGGGAAGCTCGGAAAGCTCAGCAGAAGTTATTTGGAGAGGAGAGTGACTGCTGTTGGTTGAAAAGAGGTAAAAAAAACTTGAGTGGTGTGGAAACATTAGTAGTAGTAGACACAGTGTGTAAACTTTGCTACAGTGTCGTAGCTGCACCACAGAGAAACACTGCAAAGTTCATTAAACATAGATGTTTACATTTTTCATTTATTTCTTATATTGCAAACATTTGCACTGTTATCAGTATTTGCAGTATTTTATATTATTTTTTGACAATCTTCAAAGTCATTATTCAACGTAGATGTCTTTCTGAAAGCGCTGTAACTAAGTTTAAGAATATAATCCAGCCACTGTTATCATCGTCAATGCCCTGTACCAACACAGAGCAGAGCAGCTATCTGAACGCTACTCCAACAGAGGTCGATTATCTTGTTAATAATTTCACCTCCTCACTACGTACGACTCTGGATACTGTAGCTCCAGTGAAAACTAAGGTCTCTAATCAGAAGTACCTGACCCCGTGGTATAATTCTCAAACACGTACCCTAAAGCAGATGACTCGTAATCTGGAGAGGAAATGGCGTGTCACAAATTTAGAGGATCATCATTTAGCCTGGAGAAATAGTTTGTTGCTTTATAAGAAAGCCCTCCGCAAAGCCAGAACAGCTTACTACTCATCACTGATTGAAGAAAATAAGAACAACCCCAGGTTTCTCTTCAGCACTGTAGCCAGGCTGACAAAAAGTCAGAGCTCTTTTGAGCCAACCATCCCTTTAACGTTAACTAGTGATGACTTCATGAACTTCTTCACAAATAAAATTTTTATCATTAGAGAAAAAATTACCAATAATCATCCCACAGATGTAATATTATCTACAGCTACTCTTAGTTCCATTGATGTTAAGTTAGACTCTTTTTCTCCAATCGATCTTTCTGAGTTAACTTCAATAATTACTTCCTCCAAACCATCAACGTGTCTTTTAGACCCCATTCCTACAAAACTGCTCAAAGAAGTCCTGCCATTGATTAATTCTTCGATCTTATATATGATCAACCTATCTCTAATAATCGGCTATGTACCACAGGCCTTCAAGGTGGCTGCAGTTAAACCTTTACTCAAAAAGCCATCTCTAGACCCAGCAGTCTTAGCTAATTATAGGCCAATCTCCAACCTTCCTTTCATATCAAAAATCCTTGAAAGAGTAGCTGTCAAACAGCTAACAGATCATCTGCAGAGGAATGGTTTATTTGAAGAGTTTCAGTCAGGTTTCAGAGTTCATCACAGCACAGAAACAGCTTTAGTGAAGGTTACAAATGATCTTCTTATGGCCTCTGACAGTGGACTCATCTCTGTGCTTGTCCTTCTTGACCTTAGTGCAGCATTCGATACTGTTGACCATAATATCCTATTAGAGCGATTAGAACATGCTGTAGGTATTACAGGTATTGCACTGCAGTGGTTTGTATCATATCTATCTAATAGACTCCAATTTGTGCATGTAAATGGAGAGTCCTCTTCACACACTGAGGTTAATTATGGAGTTCCACAGGGTTCAGTGCTAGGACCAATTCTGTTTACATTATACATGCTTCCCCTAGGCAGCATCATTAGAAGACATAGCATACATTTTCACTGCTATGCAGATGACACCCAGCTCTATCTGTCCATGAAGCCAGATAACACACACCAATTAGTTAAACTGCAGGAATGTCTTAAAGACATAAAGACTTGAATGGCCACTAACTTTCTGCTTCTTAACTCAGATAAAACTGAGGTCATTGTACTCGGCGCTGAAAATCTTAGAAATATGGTCTCTAACCAGATTCTTACTCTGGATGGCATTACCTTGGCCTCCAGTAACACTGTGAGGAACCTTGGAGTCATTTTTGACCAGGATATGTCCTTCAACGCACATATTAAACAAATATGTAAGACTGCGTTCTTCCATTTGCGCAACATCTCTAAAATTAGAAATATCCTGTCTCAGAGTGACGCTGAAAAACTAGTTCATGCATTTATTACTTCCAGGCTGGACTACTGCAATTCATTATTATCAGGATGTCCAAAAAACTCACTGAAAAGCCTTCAGTTAATCCAAAATGCTGCAGCAAGAGTCCTGACAGGGACTAGAAAGAGAGAGCATATTTCTCCTGTTTTGGCTTCCCTTCATTGGCTTCCTGTTAAATCCAGAATTGAATTCAAAATCCTGCTCCTCACATACAAGGTCTTAAATAATCAGGCCCCATCTTATCTTAATGACCTTGTAGTACCATATCACCCTATTAGAGCACTTCGCTCCCGCTCTGCAGGCCTACTTGTTGTTCCTAGAGTATTTAAAAGTAGAATGGGAGGCAGAGCCTTCAGTTTTCAGGCCCCTCTTCTGTGGAACCAGCTTCCAGTTTGGATTCGGGAGACAGACACTATCTCTACTTTTAAGATTAGGCTTAAAACTTTCCTTTTTGCTAAAGCATATAGTTAGGGCTGGACCAGGTGACCCTGAATCCTCCCTTAGTTATGCTGCAATAGATGTAGGCTGCCGGGGATTCCCATGATGCATTGAGTTTTTCCTTTCCAGTCACCTTTCTCACTCACTATGTGTTAATAGACCTCTCTGTATTGAATCGTATCTGTTATTAATCTCTGTCTCTCTTCCACAGCATGTCTTTTATCCTGTCTTCCTTCTCTCACCCCAACCGGTCGCAGCAGATGGCCGCCCCTCCCTGAGCCTGGTTCTGCCGGAGGTTTCTTCCTGTTAAAAGGGAGTTTTTCCTTCCCACTGTCGCCAAAGTGCTGCTCATAGGGGGTCATATGATTGTTGGGCTTTTCTCTGTATCTATGAAGCGCCTTGAGGCGACATTTGTTGTGATTTGGCGCTATATAAATAAAATTGAATTGAATTGAACATTGTTATTGTTAAATAAATATCGTCAAATAATCGAGATCTCAGTGAAAATAATCGTGATTATCATTTTTGCCATAATCGAGCAGCCCTATTTCATATCTCGATATTCTTTAGCTGGATGGTGATATACGATATATATCTTGATATTTTTTAAAAGCAATAAAGTAAGAACAAAAAGAGAGTTCTTAGTCACACTGTGTCCCAGATCTCACACAGGCACCTTTATTAACATATAGCGTAGATGTACAAGAAACAATTACTCAGAATTAAATGATCAGCATTTATTAAATAATAATGCTCCATAAATAAAAGAAAACAGCTGCTCTGTTTCCAACTTGACTGACAGCCTTGAGTTTGAAATCCTCTTTGTAACCGTGTCTCTGAACAGGTGCCATTTGTGGTCCTTATACACACAGTACAGTAATATTATGTTGAAGCACAGTACGTATCACTCTGCGAGGCTCCTGACTATGGTATAGGGCTGCCACGATTACGTCGACTATCAAAATCGTCGACGACTGATTTAATAGTCGACGTGTCGTTTGAAGCTTTGTAAAATCACAAAAGACGCAGGAATAAGTAGCAGGATTTAAGAGTGTAATAATGGACTGAAACAGAAGATGGCAGCACTGCATGTACAAGGATGCCAGCTGCCGTTAAACCCCGAAGAAGAATAAGCTCTGTCCCAGAATTCATAGCGCAGCCCAGCTCAGTTTCCAACAATGGCGGCAGCTAGTTAGTTTTAATATTACTCTTATTATTCTTTCTGGGTCACAAAATAAACGTTTAACATATTTTCAGGCGAGAATGTAGCTGTGTAAACCTCAAATATCTGCTCAGTTTATCAAGACACCACATATTTTCAAAAGCGCTCCGACGTTTTCGGAGACGTCTGTTAACCACTAGCTCGATAGCTAGCCGGGGGCTAGGCTCACTAGAGCCGTGAGAACACCGGACTCCCGGCTAATCGTTTTCAAACCCACCGCCGTCTTTCGCTACTCAGGTTAAACATGATATATAAGTCACTTAGATAACTTAAAAATGTTATTGTTTGGCTTTTTTTAGTGTTTTATTTGTTCCTGAGTAAATCGGTTTGGCTGAGATTAAAGTTATAGTTTTTACACAGCTGAATAAACGTCAAGCAGACAGCTGATTATCAGAAGTGTGAGATGCTCCAGAATTTACTCCGGTGTCCTGTTATATTTTAGATAGCAAGGAGTTTATTAAACTTCCCCGAAACAATCTGCAGATTTCATTCAGTAAAAGGACTCGATGTTCCCTGATAAAGCATTGCTTTAGATGGAGCGACTCTTGAGGGACGGCTGTTATGAGGAAAGCCCAGAAACTTTACCAGCAGCACACATCGTTGTGTGTCTCATCTTTCGGTCTTTTACCGATGCTAATCTGCTATTTTTCTTCCTTGGTTAGGTTTAGGGATCAGAGATCTGATCTAGATTATGTTATTATGATTTGGACACATCGTCAGTTGTGGACCTTGGATTCATCGGGTGTTTCAGCCATTTTCACTAGACACCCTCATCCAAAGAGGCCCTGCCAGGTTGATCAGGCCCTGGAGTGTCACTGGTTTATGTTTAATTGTTATTTCTCTTCTTCTTTCTGCTGTTTTAGTTCTATTCACTGCAACTGAGAAATAATACTTACCTCTTCAACATTTATAGAGCCTCACTTCTTCAAAGGGACAGAAAAGGTGACAGAGAGAAGTAAGACAAAAGGGACAAGATAGGAGAGAGCAGAGAGGAGAGCTGGAAGGGGGGGTGCCCGATCTGGGTTCCCACACCTCCCCGCCAGATCGGGCTGTACGCTCTACCTCCCCACTGCCTCCCAGAAAAGGGAAGAAGAGCAGAGAGGAGAAGAGCGGAGTATTTTCTTTTCTCTCGTGGTTAGCTGACTGCCTTAGCTGCCCAAGTGATTTCAGCCCTTTTTAGCCATAGCCAGTGACGAGTCCTCTCAGCAGTGTTAGCTAGTTCTCTGATAGCCTGCCGTTGCTCCTGTCCTCTGATTCCAATCTCTCTGAGCAGTTTTGCTGTTGTGCTGGCAACAAAGCCCCTGCACCCCACTTCCACCGGGCGCACCTTGATCTTCCAGCCTCTGTCCTCTGCCTCAGCTGCCAAGTTGGCATACCGCAGCTTCTTACGCTCAAACGCTTCCTCAATTGCTTCCTCCCATGGTACCGTCGCCTCAATGACATACGCAAGTTTTCGGGAGTTAGACTAAAGGACGAGGTCTGGTCGCAGAGTAGTTGTTACGATCTTGTGGGAAAAATTAGCCTCTGATCCAAGTCCGCTTTCATCTGCCAATCCCTGGCGGCCTTCAGCGGGCCCAGGTCTGGGGTTGAGGGGCTCGTCTCCTTCCCGGACAAATGTTGATGAAAACTGACGCTCCTCTTGGTTTGTGAAAGGTTGAGTGTTAATGGATTTTCTTTTCCACTCAACTTTCTCAGCTAGACACCTGAGAACCTCAGCTAGACACCTGAGAACCTGGTTGTGGCGTGGGTGTGGTCTCTGGCCGGCTGCAGAGGAGGGGTGACGCAGTGAGCTCCCGGGGCGGCGCAGGGGCGGGGTGAACAGGTGTGCTGGGATGTGAATGTGACTCTTTATATGTTCACAGTGACAGTTGGAGGAGAGAGCAGACGTGACAGCAGAGCGGGAGTGTCTGTGTCCCAGTAAAACAAAACCACAGTGAAACCAAATCTGTAAATAAAGAAGTGCTGTCATTATGTCTGTGTCCTGTCCATGTGTAACGGGTCCAACGTCACACTGGTTGTGTCTCCATGTGTGTCTGCCCTGAGTAAGGCTGGTCCTACAACCAACCAAGATGTGCTTGAGTGTTGCTGGGACTGTACACAGGGGGCAGGATGGATCCTGTCCAAACCACAGCTGCAGATTTATTGGGGAAGGCAGCACATCGTATGTCGCTCGGATGATGAAACTTAGGCTATTAGCCTCCATGCCCCAGATTTCACTCCATGAGAGTTTCCTCTTTTCCACACTCTCCCAATTCACCCAGTGACCCTGTTTGGCCAGCGCCACGGCTCTGGCATGTCTGGCTGTTTCCTCCTGTCGTCGCACCTCCTCCACCACCATTTTCTGACGTTCGGTTACAGACGCCTGTTGCCACCGAGGTGTTACTGCGCCAAGACCAAATCCTCGTTGGTCGTGACCCACCACATCACAATGCTGAAGAGCAGATTTGGCCTGTAGCACAGATGTGGATGGGGTCCACTAGTAGGGTGGGAGCAGTGCTTCTCACTATGGGGTCCCGGGAGTCTGTGAGTGACATCTCAAGCCTCACTTTTGCACATTTAAACTCCTCAACCAGGCTGGGGATAGGCAATGACAGTATCCCGTCGCTGTAGAGTCCAACGCTGCTGAGGCATTTGGGAAGTCCGAGCCACTTCTTAACGTAGGAGCTCACTAGCCTCTCTAGTCGATTGGCATGATTGAGTGAGACCTCGTAGATTGTCACTGGCCACACTGGTCTGGGTAAAAACCCAAACTGGAAGCACCAGAGCTTCAGTTTCCCTGGGAGTGCAGTGTTGTTAATCCGCTGAGGTCATCAGCCAAGTTCTGCCTTAGTTATTCTAGTTGCCACGTATCATTGAGGTCTGCATTGTACCACCGTCCCAGGCTCTTTATGGGCTTCTCTAAGACTGTTTGTACGACAATGGACTTCGATCAGGGTGCTGATACCCTGAGGACTGTGGGGATTCTCCTGCCTCTGGACTTCAATCGACTGATTTGACTTACTTCTTAAAAAGTATGTGTCAATGCGAGGCTCCTTTCTCAGCTCGCTGAGGCACTTCTTCCTGCCTTGGTGGATTTTAAGCCCATGTCAGTTGTTAGTTTTGACCAGCCACAAGTGAAGGGAGTATCTGCCATCAAACAAGAAGACAGCTGCATGTAGCTATGATGGTGTTTGCTAGTTCACCTTACATGCATTAATGTAATAACGTGGTTAGCCTACTCAACATAAATTACACACGAACAACATGAAGCTACTCACGCAGAGAAGAACGGCTGCTGCTGCATCATCATCCTCATCATTTCTGCTACACTGGCAGGGCTAGGGGCCAGGACTCTCCTCTTCGGGTTTTTGGGGGATGTTGCTAACTCCGGGTCCGATAACAGGCACCACACCCGCAGTAGATGTGCTCGGTGTGAGGTCTCGCAGCAAGCTATCAAATACGGCGCATTTCTCGGCTTTTAAAAAAACGCTATGCGTCGCCAGGTGTTTCATCAGATTTGAGGTGTTACCTCCTTTGACAGCATCACAGTATCAGCTTAAAGCACTTGTTGCAGCTGCTGAGTTTGCATCTTTTGCTGTGAAGTACAGCCAGACTTTTGACCGCTTTGCCTTGGACATTTTTAATCTGTAGCTCTGCTCTAAAAGAATGTACGTACCTGGACCCGCCTACTATCCTTGCAAAGGTAAAATGATTGGCTAGAATCCAAAGTGTATGACATCTCAGGGGAAAAAAGCACCGAAATGTGCGCAGCTTTTCGGTCTGGTTACTACCGTTTATGTCAGAACCATCATGGCACCGGATACCGGTACACATCCCTAGATATGGATGTATCCTCATCTCTCTAAGAAGTCCCAGATGTTATCAACAAACACATCAACACACACAACAATCAACTAAAAATCCAAACGTCAGCGAACCTAATAATCCAACTTTATGAAAATGATTTCCACATTACTCACACGTGTACATCACTCAGGGCCTTGTAGGCACAGAGCATTCAGAGAGAATCAGTTTCAAGTTTGGTTTTCATGTTTTATTAATAACTAAAATCCATTATCTGTATGTTTGTCACATATCTGACTAAGTATAGTTACTGTAGGTAATAAACTGAGAAATCTCCTCACTGCAATATACTGAACTAAAATCCAACTGCTGCGTTAGAGGCTGGATTAACTGAGCAGGACCCTGGATAGTTATCTGTGTCCAGCTGAGAGTGAATGCATTAAACAAATGAACTTAAATCATCAGCGTCGTCTGTACTGACAGCTTTCACTGTAACCATCCCTTTATTATTAGACAGCTATGTGGGAACATTTGCACTCATATGTTCAGCTAACAGGAAAAAGAGATGAGTGGAAAATTAAAGACTTTCAAATCTTTTAAATTCTGTTTTGTAAAAAACATTTTTGATTTGAAGTAATTATTAATGGATTAATAATTCATTTTATACATAATAAATGATTATTGATGTTTTTATTTCAAATTAAGTTATTAAATAACGAATTACCTGATTAATGTTAATGTTAAAAGACTTTGCCAAATGAATTTACTAATGATATTTTATTCATTACTGAAGCACAAAGTTCTTTATTTTGATGTGCATGACTCTTCTGGTCCTTCGTTCAGTGGAAATATTGGAACACCTGAACTCGTCCATAGTCCTTTACACCTCAGGTGACCACAGACCACCTCCAGGGGACAACTCCCACCAGGGGTTAAATGTCTCAGTCTCTTAGATGAGAGGTCAAACATCTTTGCAAACTTGAATAAGTCAGTTGCCTTTTTTTAAGCTTGTGAATCTCTGTTTGAATCCCTGGCAGTGCCAGAAGCATGACCACACATGCTGTGAACTATTGTACAGATTCATGTAGCACCTTATTCTGTGTAATCACTGAATTTCTTTTTCCTATTTTGAATCTTTTTTCTGTTTCAAATGTCATTTTTCACTGCAGCAGTTTAGGCAACAAACCACTGGATTAGGAAACATGATGTTTTATGCCTACAAAGGAGCAACAGTGACAGAGAAGGAAAAATAATGAAAATTAATTAATTAATTAAAAAATTAATCTGGACAATATGTTTATGATATTTTTAGTAAAGTAATTTAGTAGTTTAGTAAATAAATAGGGCAAAACATTAGAAATAATAGAAACACAGGAAAATTACAGCCTCATTATCTTAGCATGCTTGTGCTAACTGCCCGTATTTTGTAATAAGTTAGATATATTTAAACAGAACAGAAAAACCTGACATATTGTTTACTGTAGATCTGGGACATGTAGAGCTGGAAGCTGTTTATGGACATAAATAATAACATCTGTTTTATTGACGGTGCATGTTAAACCCGTGAGATACACTCACTGTGTTCAGAATGAATCAGAATTTCTCGATGGGGCTGTCCTCACTGTTCAGGGGGCATCATCATCATCATCATCAATGATTAATCAATGTTCAAGAAATGATTTTGATATTTTGTTCTTTCTTTTTTTCAGTTATACGAACTGGATGATGATGAAAAACGAAAAGAGTTTCTCGATGACCTTTTCAGTTTCATGCAGAAACGAGGTAAGTAGAACATTCATACGTCAGTTCTGGCTTCCTAGGGGAGCAGGAGACGTGGCCCTCACAGTCACATTAACACTTGGGGGTCTATAAACAGCTTTAATGTGCTAATGTTATAGTTCCACTTACTCATAGCAGAAGTCATTCTTACAGATTGGGACTTTGTTTTCCAGATAAATGACTTTTAAAGCCAAACAGGAAATGAAATCCCTCCAAAGATCATGTTTGGTTTGTCATATTAATCTTTTAAAGCCGGTCAGAGCGGGCACGCTCCGTTTTGCGCAACTACTTTTAAATCCTGGTAGCTCTGCAACCACGTGAGCTAGCGCAATAATTTTTTTTGCATATGAAACCGGAGGAGTTGTACTTACATCTTATGCCATCAGCTTGTCCTCGGTCACAGTTTCCTTCCACATATAGTTATGCAAAAACTGCATAAAAAGCACTTGCAGCAACAAAAACATAATATTCCAGAAACACGCTTTGCTGATCCGATCAGCTGTTTGTAACACTTCCTACGTCCATCAGCACGAACTATCGCATGTCTGCCATGACCTGCCCGAAACCGGAAGTGACGTCATTTTTGCGGAAATGTCGTTTTTTACCATCAGGGTCTCATGAACCTATACTGGTGTTTTTAAAAGTTATGTTTGACTTTATGACTTTCTGTGTGGTTTCTGGGATGCTTAGGACTCATATTGCACTGCTGGAAATAGTTTATTTTGATGCATATGCTGCTTTTTTGCAAATTTGCATCATAATATTTATTTTCGTTTTTCCTGCAGTGCATAAAAATTGGTGTATTTCAAAAATAAAACTATGAAGACACTCAAAATAAATTTCCTGTGGTGGGAAACTATTTTGTGCAACTTTTTTGTATTTACAGTTTTGAGGGATAAGCCTCTTAAATTTCTCTAACTAGAAATATATGTTAAAAAACAAAAATGATTTTCTATTTTTTTGTAGTTTTTTGCACTTTTTTGCAATTTATGCAATTACTATGCACTTAATGCAGACATATTATTAAAATTTAGGCTGTAATGGTTGTATTAATATATATCAACTTGAAATGCTCCCAAAAATGGCTCCACAACATGTAAAAATATAATATAAGCTCTGGCAAACTTGGCTCTATGGTAGGTCTTAAAGGGTTAAACCAGATCTTTTAAACTATTTCTCTGCATAAGTTACCTTGAAAAAATTAAATATCAGTATAAACTCATTTCAGTTCACTTATACAGTTACTTATTTATACAGCACCAGTTCAAACCAGTGCCTGTCAACATTACAAAGAGGACTGCAGTGGTTTTGTAGGACTGTGGCTCAGCACTTGGTGACAGTGAAGAGAACCTAGAAAGGTTCATCACTGAGAGAGAGAGCCAGAAGTATCTGTGTGACTGCCACAATAAGAGCTGTTCCAATTCTCCAAATACTAAGGAAAGGAGCTTCAATGCTTCCTTTGTTGCTTCCCTTAGCATAGGATACACTGGACCGTCCTTCATGAACAGGGAGGAGAAAGTGCTGCATGAAGAACGCAGAACACTATATAAGCTCAAGATTATGATCTACGTCAATGGATATAAGTGTGGTTAAAGCGCTGTCTAATCAGTTTTCATTAGTGGTGTGTTTTGCTGTATTTTCAACAGGCTTGCGCTTTCCTATACTCTTTTAGACCGGTCTGTTGTCCACCTCATATCAGATCGTACCTTAAGGTCCAAATTAGTCCCCTCAGCCGCACAAGAATCCGGGTCACGGCACCAAGTGTTAAAAACGGTTCTTTTAGATTCTTAGGGCCAAAAAGACACAAGGCTCAAAAGTGGTCTTTTTACTTTAAAAATTATCTTTATTTTACATATCCGGATATGGAGACCTTTCTCATAACACACAACCCAAGGTCTGAAGCACAAACAGAAGCCTAGTTATTTATATACTTGCTGTCACGTCACACCACACGATCAAACAGCCTAGTTGGTTTCACTTTCACTTCATTCTAGCTGCAAAAGCATGCAGTTTACTGTCAGCACTTTTTGGCACAGAGTGTACTCAGAGTTAGGCCTTTCTTATATTAAAACAATATAATCAGCAAATACGCATTCAAAATATATAATTCAAAACTCAACACAGTATTTAGCACGAACTTCTATTTCAGTACAGTTCTGCTGGCAAAATGGACTGGTTCTTATACAGCGCTTTTCTACTCTTTCTGAGCACTCAAAGCGCTGTACACAACTTTTACATTCACCCATTCACACCCATTCGCACAAGCACATTTTTCTAAGTGCTTTCTAAGGTAACATTCACACACACATTCATACTCTGATGGATGCATCGGAGAGCAATTTGGGGTTAGCATCTTGCCCAAGGATATTTGGCATGCAGACTGGGGAAGCCAGGGATCGAACCACCAACCTTCCGATCAGTAGATGACCTGCTCTACCACCTGAGCTACAGCCACCCCCAAAAGCGATGGATGGAGGAAACTTTACAACTACGTGTCACAAAGATGTTTGTCAGTGTTAGGTTTCATAACATTTCATTAAATTGTGTGCGTGAGGATTTTAATTGAATTGAATTTGACCCTTTTAATTTATCCTGAAAGTGAATCACCCATGCATAAGGCCAGATGCAAAAATGCTCCTGTTCATAACCTTTAGCTGCAGTCTTTTTGCTCATGGTTTGGGTTACAACTCATTATGTAGCCAAGTAAAGACAGTAACACTGTAACAGAAGTGTAGAATGATGTAGCACACAAATCAAATCCTTATTTCTCTTTCATAGAGAATCATTAGTTAAGATCTTTCGATCTGCTAGAATATGATGAGCACAAAAATATAAAACATTTCTTTAGTTTTCAGTTGGACATGTCCCAACAGCTCACCCAGGAGGCGTCCTAGTCAGATGCCCAAACTACCTCGATTAGCTCCTTATGATGAGGATGAGTAGAGGCTCTACTCTGAGCCCCTCTTAAATAACTGAACTCTTTGCCCTGTCCTTAAGACAGAGGCCAGTCACCCTTTGGAAAAAAATTAACTTAATTCTTTCAGTTGATGCCCACAGCTCGTGGGGATAGGTGCGGGTATGGGGACGACGATGTACTGGTAAATTGACAGCTTTGCGTTTATGCACAGCTTTCTCTTTACCATGATGGACCCATGCAGTGTTGCACATCACTGCAAACGCTGTTCCAATCCTTGTGTCAGTCTCCACATTGTGCCTCTTGAATCCATTGGTTGACTCATTAGTCAATGAATGGACTCATTGGGCACCCTGGCATAGACCTTCCTCTGGAGGCTGAGGAGGGTGATCCCCTTAGCTGAAGTACACCCTACAGTCCCCCACAACACCTCCTTCAGCTTGATGGTTACCTTAACCTCTGGTTGCCACAATCTAGTATGGGGATTATCATTATGACAGGCACCAGCCACCTGATGAATGGACATGGTCCGTTGGGATTCAGTGTCCTCAGCCTCCCTTGGAATGAAGTGAAATACTGCTGATGTTGGGACTTCAAAATCTTGTGGACAGAGGGCCTCTGCCAGGCATTCCTAGAACACCCTCTCCATACATTTATGTGTGCCAGGCTCGTCCAGCATCCACCTCAGCTGCTGTCTTCACTTCAGGGTCCATAACATATGACCGTAGATCAACTTCTGACCTAGGGTAGCCTGCTACCACGGGCATCCTTATGTACGAACATGGTTTTTGTTATGGACAAGCTGTCCTTACCCAGAACCAGTTTGCCTTGAGAGTCCCTACCAGGGAGCAAACGCCCCAAATGACAGAGCCTCTGGGACCACATAACCCCCTCCACCACAATAAGCTGACGACACATGGAGGGAAGTCCATCATCTAACAGAGAATAAAAAGCTTAATCAGTTACAATGACTGTCAGTTTTAGAAACACAGGGTTAGCGTACCTTGTGTTTATTATTATAAACACAATGCATGTGTAGGTATTTGTGTGCTCTTATGTGCTGCTTACCTAATAATGCAAAAACGGAAAAATAGATATTTTGTTGAGTTCATACATTTTCCATTCTTGGCTCTCAGCGAAGGCGGTCGCACTTTTCTCCTCTCCTCTCCCTTATCTTCCCTGCTTAGCTTCTTGTATCCTCGTCTAGTCTCGTGTTTTTTATTACTTTTCCCTGGAACACTCTCTCACAGTCTGTTCTCTAAAACCTAAAAGAGGAATTATGGATTGGATCAACTGGTCTCTGAATGCAATTGACACCCCTTTCTCAACGAGAAGTCTGGGCTTGGGTGAGCCTGAGTGCTGAAGATATCTACCTATTCTGAACCATGGTAACAGGGTTCTAGCTGATCGGAGCTGGCTTGGCCCTGAGTTATCGAAGAATTAAGAAAGCGGAACCGGCTGTTCAAACCCCCACAAGGCTGCCCACTGGGATTGGAACGATGGGAGAGGCGTGAGTTTCTCAAAATGGGCTCATTGAGTCAGCACGGATAAGATCTTGGAGAGGCTACGGCTGCTGTGAATACTCAGAATAAGATCTCTGACTGCAGACTGGATACATCTCGGAAGGGCTAGCTCGGAATAACATCTCTGGGCGCAAATCGGATGACATCTCGGGGAGGCACACTGCCGTGAGTTCTCAGAATCGGCACCTTAGGCACAAGAATGACAACATCACAGAACGCAAGTATGGCGAAGCTCGCGGCTCTCCAATGGGAGGTTGAGAGACCAGTGTTGGACTGTAGAACTGCTTTGAAATTCATATGAGCTGTTCGCACTAAAGTAAAAACCACCATCACTTCATGCGGAGACCCTCTCGGCGCCAGCTGTGGTCTCAAGGCTGGAGCTGAACAAAAACACCCTGATGCTGAGGTGTTTTTTCTGTTATCAAACTGTTCTGTTATCAAACTGTTCTCCCACTAGGAGCTCAGTCTGAGTGGAGTTTTTTTTCTCCTCCTCTTACCTCATGTTATGTATTTTCGTTGTTTTTTTCCTATCAGCCGACCTCTCTGACATGTCTCCCCATGTGATGTTTGTGTAAAGTTGGTCAGAAGGTTCCTTTGTAAGTGCGCATGCGCCATTAGCATGCTGCCTGCTGTAACCCTAATTTCCTTCGGGATTAATAAAGTATTCTGATTCTGATTCTGATTAATGGTCTATTTTTATGTGTTTTGAATTAAATCAGCTTCATTATTTCTCAGTTTGACCACAGTAGATTCTGCTGTTTGCTTTCCTGTAATCATTATAGTAAATGAATGACTACAGAATAAAAAGTATAAAACTATAATTATAGTCTTCCTTAAGCAAAAGTCCTCTTGGATCAGAGTCCGGCTGTATGCTGAGACAGCTGCAGAGCAGCCTTAGATGGAGTAATGATGTAGCTGGCTGGTCACTTGGGCTTAGTGATAGTATGGATTGTTGTGGAGCGTTCAATTAGAATTGATTTTGGACTTAGTGTAGGGAGATATTGTCAGTGCAGAGCAGATCAGCAGCAGCTTGTTTGTGACAACTTTGATCACAGTGGACTGCTTCAAATGTCCCAGTCAGTATTTCTTGAAAACAACATTGTGTACTGACAAATAAATGTCACAGCGACAGCCTTGTTAACCGTATTAATGGAAAGTGTCAAACATGGCTTCATGCTGCTTTAATATTCTCACACATATTAATACTTTGTGAACTGTCATAGCATGTTTTAGTTGTTTGGACCAGTTCCAATGACTCTTGACATGCTGGTGTAAAAGTGTTTACCCCCCTCCTGATTTCCTATTTTAAGTATATTTTTCACACGTAAATGTTTCTGATAATCAAACAAATTTAAATATTAATGTATTGATTTTATAACATAAATATACTGTGGTGTACAGTCACACGTCTTTAGAAAGCTGAGTCCAAGTTCTCTAGCCACGCCCAGGCCTGATTACTGTCACACCTGTTCTGTGATCCAAGACGTTTGGGAACAACCAGAAACGAAGTGACTGAGATCTATCAGTGTGGAAAATGTTATAATGCTGTTTCTAAAGCTGTGGGACTCCAGTGAACCACGGTGAGACCCATCATGGCGAAAACACACAACAGTGGTGAACCTTCCCAGGAGTGGCTGACTGAGCAACTCCAAGAGCGCAGTGACGACTCACAAAAGACCAACATCCAGAGAACTGCAGGGCTCACTTGCCTCAGCTAAGGTCAGAGTTCATGACTCCACCATAAGAAAGAGGCTGGGCAACTATGGTCTGCCTGAGTTCCACGACGAAAACCACTGCTGAGCAAAATGAACACAGAGGCGTGTCTCCGGTTTGTGAAACACTCTGTGGACTGACGAGACAAAGGCCGAACTTTGTGGAAAGGTGTGTGTCCTATTACATCCAATGCAGAAGTAACACCTTTTGGCTTCATTCAGTTCTTACATCCAGCTGTGATGTCGAGCACATCCAAGTCATGATTCTCAACAGCAAAATTATGGACTGCGCATGAACTGGAAGTCAACATACGTTCCTGTCATCACAAGCTGTGGGTCGGGATTAAAACAATGAGATGGAGGCTAGCGGTGGTTTGGGCATGTTGCCCCCTGAG